>NC_079458.1:7736887-7789387 GCF_903798145.1 Danio aesculapii
TTATGAGTGTGGGTGTGAGAATGTGTGGGTGTTTCCCAGTACTGGGTTATGTCTGGAAGGGCATCCGCTGTGTAAAGCATGTGCCGGAATAGTTGGCGGTTCATTCCGCTGTGGCGCTGTGTGAAAAATAAGGAACTAGGCTGAAGGAAAATGAATAATTGAATGAGTAAAATAGTATTTAAACTCACATTGGAAACATTCAGCACAAAATAAAGCACATAATCAGCACCTGAGGTGATTATTGTCATTGTAGTTTATGCTGTTGATCAGCATCGCAGAAATAGAAACCATTTCTCCAGCAAAAAACATCTTTTAAAACGTAAAAGATAGCTTTTATTCCGTTTTAACAGTGCTGCTTTACACATAGTTAGGACCCTAATCTTAAACTTAACCTAAACTATCACCACTGAGACCCTAACCCTAATCATAACCATCACAACTGAAAGCCTAATCCAGATTCTTACCCTAAAACTAACCTAAATCTAATTCCAACCTTGAAATAACCAAATCTTAACTCTTTAATGTGGTGCCAGAAAGTGAGAAGCAGCCAAAACGTCTTCTCTTTACTTTCTTGGTCCTCATTCTGATGATCCAAAACATAAACTGCCCTTCACAAAGATAGTTATAAACACACACATACAGGTTTATGCAGACAGCACTCACACAAATATACACTACCTGACAAAAGTCTTGTCCTCGATCCCAGTTATAAGAGCAACAAGTAATAACTTGACTTCTAGTTGATCATTTGGAAATGTGACAGAAGGTAGATTTTCATGAATCATCTGTTGAACTGCATCCCAATAATCACAAATACTACAGAAGAGCTATTGGAAACCACATGGAGCCAAGATTCTCATAAAAATCAGTCAAGTTTAGTGTAAGAAAAATCATGGTTTGGGGTTACATTCAGTATGGGGGTGTGCGAGACATCTGCAGAGTGGACGGCAACATCAACAGCCTGAGGTATCAAGACATTTGTGCTCCCCATTACATTACAAACCACAGGAGAGGTCAAATTCTTCAGCAGGATAGTGCTCCTTCTCATACTTCAGCCTCCACATCAAAGTTCCTGAAAGCAAAGAAGGTCAAGGTGCTCCAGGATTGGCCAGCCCAGTCACCAAACATGAACATTATTGAACAGTCTGGGGTAAGATGGAGGCATTGAAGATGAATCTTGAGGAACTCTGGAAGTCCTGCAAGAACGCTTTCTTTGCCATTCCAGATGATTTTACTAATAAGCACATGCACATCCTTACACACTTTTGTGCACAAACACACACTTATGCATAAATAATAATGTACACGCACTTTCTTACACAAATGCACACACACAAACAAATGTGTACCTGCCTTTTCACACCAAACCAAATCACACATGAACACAACACACACACATGCAAAGCACACACACACACACTTCTCTGAGCCCAGAGTCCATTCAATTGCTCTCTGCCTCGTTCACAAAGAGCTGTCAGGCTTTTGAGGAAGCAGCATTAAAGATGTGCTTTTCTTAATTAGCTGATGCCATTGTTGCCAAAGTGACTTAAACAACACTTGCTGGCTGCTGTAGTCTTGAGGGAATGGAATGCTGGCGCAGGATAACTGATGATCGGTTTGGAGATGCCACAACATTTGTTCTGCTTCATAAAGCCGCTGTTGTTGCACTTGTGAAACACTCAGATGTAACTGCTGACTCCAGTCATTTAATTAGACGTTAAGTGGTTTCTTTTAGTAGTTTAGGTCAGGTTTGTTTGGTTATCTTATACATTTTTTTAAGGGACACCTTGGTGTTGTAGACTTTTTCTAAATGTAGATTAGAGATTGTAGGAATGATTTGTTTTCTGTATCTGTATGTTTTCTAATTATCCTTCATAGGGCGGTGCGATTCATCGGAATCAAATTGCAATCGCGATTTGAAACGTTGCGATTAGCTAATCGCAAGAGGCTGCAATATGAAATGTATTTCATTTCCCCCGCCCAGAGCAATTGTGTGACTGCCGTCTGTGTGTGATATCTTTACTACCCAATTGAGTGAGCAATCAGAATTGTGCAACCAAACTATGTGGAATGCCCACAAAACAAAAAACAAACAAACAGGAAGGCGCTTATGAGTGGTTATGATGGCTTCTGCCACTTCAGAAGCATTAATAGACGAATTAATATCATAGAAAAAAAGAACATCGGTGATATGGGAATATTTTGGTTTCAAAGTCACAGACAACAAACAAAAAAGAATTGTTGCCACAGTATGAGGAAATACAACAACCAGCACCTAATAAAGCACCACAAGCGGCTATATGAGGACTGTCTTACTAAAAAGTTGACTGAAAGTATTGCCAGTGACACTCAATCTGGTAGCAAGCAACAGCAAAGTACAATTTCAGAGTTGTTTCAGCCTTGTTAGTTTGCGGAGTGTAATAAGCTACACTATCTCCCTAATTTGAGTTGAACGTGTTTACAGAAAGGGTAGGTTGTTTTATTTGTGTTTACTGTTTGCTCTAGAGAAAAATTAGTGTTTCATTTCTGAATATTTTTAAAACAATATTGAATTGAATAAATGTTTGAGTAAGATAATATTTTTTCAGTTCCTTTTTTTGACTTACACTCACTGCATTTTTGCAGTAAGAAGCTTCGATACAGATTATTGAGCTGAAGCTAGACTGCAAAATCAAATCGAAATCGCAATATCTGTCAAAAAAATTGCAATTAGATATTTTCCCCAAATCACGCAGCCCTGATCCTTCACCGCACTTCCAGCTTCATTTTGATCTAAAATACACGCATTCAAATTTATTAAAAAAAAATAATAATTTGTGCGTAGTTAGTTTGTGTGTAGCCTCAATCAAGTTTAATTTTTGGCCCTTCATTAAAAAAAAAATAAATAAAAAGTTTGGGCATCCCTGACACACACACACACACACACACACACACACATACACACACACACACATATATATATATATATATATATATATATATATATATATATATATATATATAGAGAGAGAGAGAGAGAGAGAGAGAGAGAGAGAGAGAGAGAGAGAGAGAGAAATTAAAATTGAAAAATTAATATTGCACACAAGGCCATTTTTGACCATAAAAATGTTGAAACGGCTTTTTTTCCCAGCCAAAATAAAAGTAACACTTTCTCCAAAAAAAAAATCTTATTATATTGTAATGGTGCGTTCACACCAGACACGGACAAAGCAACAAGCGCGAGTGATTTTTATGTTAAGTCAATGCAAATACGCATATAGACATCCTGTGATGTGATTCGCATGTATGAGGCGGCACGAATGACGCGATTCGTGAGAATGAAGCGGCGTGAGTTGTGCGTTCTACGTATTTGATGCTCTTAACGTGTGAATCGTTTGGAAAATCTGAACTTCAGCGGACATTCGTGATGCGTTTACCAATCAGGTGCTTTCTCTTGTTGGGGCGTGCTTATGACATAATGCCTGTTGTTGGTGTCCCAAGGGGAAATCCTCTTGCAGACACGGGACAACAGCTCATCAAACTGGGCTCGGCTCGGTCGGAAGCACCGCTGAAAGCCTCCATTATCAAGGTATAGTTTCTGAAGGAGTTGATGAACTCTCAGAGCTGGCTGAACCTCTGAAAGGATCTAGTGGACCGAATGAATATACGCTGTTTTTAAACCTGTCTCAATAAAATCCATGTTAGCCCTTTAGCAACAAAGCTAGAGTCACCGGACAGACAGAAACCCTGCATATGACAGGAATCCGAGTCTACTATGAATTTAAAGAGAATTTGATGTGCAAATGAGGCAAGTGAACTCAAAATGTTCACGTGTCAATTTATGCGTGAATGGCGCAATCTATTAATACTTCAATTTGTACTTCAATGCCTCCATCTTACCCCAGACATGCTCAAAAAATATTACTTTAAAATATTAATTATTATGAAAATTCCACTGGAGGGCTAATAAATTTGCCTTTAACTTTTCGTTATATTATATACAATATATGTAAAGCAAATATTAAATATTTAATTTAATTCACTTGTCCGTCAGCAAATATAACTTCTAGCCAAATTAAGATTAATTTTTGTCTTGTATGATTTGTACTTTTGTGTTTTCAGCTGAATGTAAACAATAAAACCAACGCTATCTCATGACAATTCATAACTTCGATTTAGTGGCTAGTTCGTATGGATTCGTACGATCTCATTTGTACAATTTGGTCCAATTTGCTTATCTCCCAAAGACGGTTGGGTTTTGGGGCGGGTTGGGTGCAACACCTCCATTTTAAAATGGTGCATTTTCGTGCGACTGAACTCATACGAATTCGTACAAATTGGGCACTAAACTGACAAAACGTAAAATAGTCTGTTTCCTCGTGATATCAGCAAATATTAAATATATAATTTAATTCACTTGTCCGTCAGCAAATATGACTTCTAGCCAAATTCATATAAAATTTTGTCTTGTGTGATTTGTACTTTCGTCTTTTCGGCTTAATGTAAACAATAAAACCAACGCTATCTCACGACAATTCGTAACTTTTTGATTTAATGGCTAGTTCGAATGAATTCGTACGATCTCATTCATACAATTTGGTCCAATTTGCTCATCCCCCAGTGATGGTTGCGTTTAGGGGCGGGGTTGGGTGCTACGCCTCCTTTTTAAAACGGTACATTTTTGTTCAACTGAACTCGTACAAATTGGCCACTAAACTGACAAAACGTAAAATAGTTACGTTTCCTCGTGAGAGAAAGCTATATAAATAGCATTACAGTCCACATGAACCGGAAGCCTCGACTGTTTTTTATTTTTTGTTCATATTGTGAGGCAGTTCCTAGATAAACTGAATATTAAATGACAAAACAGTGGGTGTGGCTTGTTTTTTTTTATACCACGAGCTGATTGGATGTATTAAAGTAGGCGTTTCATTCAGACAGATTGGGAAAAAAGTTTTAAAAGAGTTTACAACCTTACAGACCCATCCTCCTCACTATTTCTGCTTGTTGTCAATTGACAGCTTTAGGGGCGTGGTTAAATAAGTTAACCACGCCCAATACCTCAGAAAGACCTAATCTGAGAATTTAACTGAAAACAAACAGCAAGTGCATTTTCAGATTTTAGCTTTAGATTACAGGGCAAACTATTTATTTTTCTTAATGGCATGCACAGATATATGGTTCACCACTAAACTAATAGAATCAATATGGCTAGTTTTGACTCCATGTTTACTTTAAGAGCATCTTAACAGAGCTGCGTAAATATAGACAAGTGTACATTTCCATCAGAATAACCGGTCATTATTTACTCTCTCGGCTGTTTGTTGGCTCTTCTGCTGGTGATGTTGTGCTCCAGTGTCTCAGATCTCCATCCATCACCTTCATCTCTGCAGACTCTATCAGTTCTCTCTCTTTCTCTCTCCGTCCGTCTGTCAGTCACCCTGACCGGCCAAACAACGGCTCCTTTCTGCTCTCCTTATCACCAGGTCAGCGGGTCAGTCCGGCACTGAGCATGCTCACACGCGCCTCGTATCGATTTTAATTTAGCACCGTACCCCCTGAATGCCAGCAGGAGCGAGAGGAGCGGGGGGCCGGCGGGTGATAGAGAGCCGCAGATAGAAGGCCATTCTCTGGGCCGAGTGTGTCTCTTTCAGCCCTTTTCTTTTGCTTTCGGATCTGGCGGGCTGCCGACGGGCCCCTAGAGGGTTTGAGGGGCCAGTGCTGAGGGGGCCGCCATTGTGGGGATTCACCAACACTGACAGCGGCGATAAAAACACTGGCTTTCCCTCTCACACACACACACACACACACACATACACACTTCAGTATTGTCCAGCACAGACATGCTGTTCACAATGTGTAACCTTTCGATAGCCAGACAGACTTTAACCCTGCGTGTTCTGATGGTAAATCTGAGTGTGTGTGTGTGTCTGATTTGTACGTTTAACCTTCTTCCCTTGTGACCTCTGTCATAATCAGGACTGAATTACCCTGGACTTGGAGGAGCTGATAGGATTATGTCAGAAATATAGACTCTGCTGGGATTATGGGTTTATAAGTCGCAAAGTTTATCAAGTGTATCAAGATCTAGCATGTAAAAGTGTGTGTAAACAGAGGTTGTGTAAATATAAGGTATATATGGTGAAAGAAAATGAGAGCTTTTATTATTTGTGTATTATACATATTTGGTAATTATTTCCAAGTTTTTTTATGTTTCAGTTGTGTAATATATAAATATGTAACATATTTTCACATAATAAAGTTATATAGTTGGGTGGCATGGTAGCTCAGTGGTTAGCATTGTTGCCTCACAGCAAGAAGGTCACTGGTTCGAGTCCCGGCAGGACTATGTGACATTTCTGTGTGGAGTTTGCATGTTCTCCCCGTGTTGACGTGGGTTTTAGTTAATAAAGATACTTATAGTTAAATTTTACGATACCAATACGATACCATATATATATATATATATATATAAAACAGTTGAAGTCAGAATTATTAGCCCCCCTGAATTATTAGCCCCCCATTTTTTTCTCTAATTTCTGTTTAACAGAGAGATTTTTTCAGCACATTTCTAAACTTTTAATAACTCATTTCTAATAACTGATTTATTTTATCTTTGCCATGATGACAGTAAATAATATTTTACTAGATATTTCTCAAGCTTAAAGCTTAAAGTGACATTTAAGGGTTTACTAGGTTAAATAGGTTAATTAATCAGGTTAGGGGAATTAGGCAAGTTATTGTATAACGATGGTATGTTCTGTAGACTACCGAAAAAAAAAATAGCTTAAAGGGGCTAATAATTTTGACCCTAAAATGTTTTTTTTTTATTAAAAACTGCTTTTATTCTAGCCGAAATAAAACAAAGACTTTCTCTAAAAGAAAAAAATATTAACAGACATACTGTGAAAATTTCCTTGCTCTGTTAAACATTATTACACAACATACATATACATATACAGGTGAAGTCAGAATTATTAGCCCTGCTTTTAATTTTGTTTTCTTTTTAAAATATTTCCCAAATATATATATATATATATATATATATATATATATATATATATATATATATATATATATATATATATATATATATATATATATATATAATGTATATATATAATGCATATATATATATACATTCTATACATATACACATATACACACTGTACACATACACTTTCATATTTATTCTTATTCACCTAATGGCAGCAAGAGATAGAGAGCAATATTCCACTTATATACATATTCGTATATTCCACTTATATTTAAAGCGTCACTGATCATTCTGTACACAGCGCTAAACATTTAGTTTTGTAGATATTATTAAAATATAGTTAAAATATCGATACTTTTTAAAAAATATCTATACCAAATTAAAAGCTTCTGAGTATTGATATATCGATACTTCAACATTGATGTGCACATCCCTAGTTGGCGGTTCATTCCGCTGTGGCGATCCATGACAAATCAGGGAGCCGAATGAAAATGAATTAATTAATGAAGTCAAATTGTACTGTATGTGAGTTTTAATTTACATTTACGCCTTCTATTCAGTTTATTTATTTTTTGTAATTATTGCATGAAAGTAAATTTTCAATATATAATATATAATAATATACTTATGCTGTCTTTTAATTTTTGATGTTACTTTTTTATTTTAAATTAGTATAGTACATAATAAAAATATATATTTGTATAAATGTATTTATTGATTTATTGCATCAAAGCTTTTAATGTATAATATATAAAAAAATAATAAAATACATGCTGTTGAGCACGTTCTTAAACAGCGCTGATTTGCCAACGTGTTCACATGCTCAAAAGAAATGACTGTGATTGGCCGTAAGGGTCATCAGTTCACTAAACTCACCACTGTTAACTCAGTGTAACCACAGATACAGGGACATTGGAGCATTTTAAAGCCGTGACTCATCAATGGATCGCTCGTATGTCAGCTTAGAGACAAACCAGCTGATCGACGTGACTTTGAAATGCTCTAGTGTCACTGTATCTGTGGTTACACTCAGTAAACAGTGGTGAGTTTGGTGAACTGATGACCCTTACGGCCATAGTCATTTCTGTTGAGCACGTGAACACAATGCCAAATCAGCGCTGAAATGTTCGTTGGAAACTGACATTTTTAAGCACCGATAGGTACCAAATTCTAGTATCGTGACAACACTAATATATAATTATATATACTGTATATTTGTGTATAGATTAATCAGTACCAAAGCCAAAACTGGAGCTAATCTAACAAAATAACTTAAGATCACGGTGCAAAAAAGTAGTACACCCAAATAAATATGCTAGAGAAAACTAATTATATAAAATTCAATACAAATTTTAATCAAGAAAATCAAGATAAGCATTAAAATTTTACATTTAATTAAAATTTTGAAGTGATTTGTTTATTTTTTTTGTTACAGCTTTAAATAGTTTAAATATATGATCTATTCCTAAAGATGTTCTGTATAGACTACACTCTTATTTTAATGAATATAGCCGTTTAATAAAACTGTTTTGTTTAAATGCACTAAAATATTTTGTCTGAATTCGCTGAGAAATGGATCAAACTATTCTTCAAAGGATATGTACTCATTTAGGCAGTATATGACATGCTGATTATAAACAAAATCACAACAAAATGTTGTTTTTTTACAAGAATAAAAGCATCTAACGCTTGATCCCTGTGTTTGGTTTTTGGCAGAGAGGAGAAGGAGCGCTGGATCCGGGCGAAGTACGAGCAGAAGCTGTTTGTGGTGGCTCTGCCTCAGTCGGACGTGCCGCTGGGACAGCAGCTCCTGCGGGCCGTGGTGGAGGACGACCTGCGGCTGGTGGTGCTCCTGCTGGCCCACGGCACCAAAGAAGAGGTCAATGAGACCTATGGGGATGGAGACGGACGCACAGCCTTGCACCTGTCCTGCGCCATGGCTAATGTGGTCATCACACAGCTGCTCATCTGGGTGAGGAAACACACTCCTTTTCAGTCTTACACTTCCCTACAGAACACATGTATAGATGCATATACTGTAGTATAATGGATGTTTAATAATAGTCTTGGTTCTCATTTACTCAACTTAGTTTTTTTGGGGGTTTTTCAGTGGGTGAAAGAAGGAAATGGGTTTTACATATCAAAACAATTGATCAAAGTGTTTAATTACATTTTCTGATAAAAAAATAGAGACTATTTTGCTATACTTTTTACCGAAGACAGCTTCTGATATTATTAGTTTTTCCTCCTTTTTTAATGTTGGAGTGTATGAAGCACAACTCAGAGATTCAACTTGTTAGTCCTAAAATTCTCAGTTGTGTGTATTTTTAGTTAAATGACTGGATTTCAGTGCAGAAATTGTCAAAATTGTAATAAACATGACCACTATAGTCAGTATTTTTAAAAGTGTTCCAGTTCCAGGCTTTCCAATCAGTAAGGACAGAGGATCGAGTGAATTAAAACTTGCTTTGAGTTTACTCACACTGAGACTGAATCAGAGGTATTTTAGAAAGGCTTTTTCTTTTAAAGCTTAATCAAACATTACATCACACTAAGCAGACTTTAAAAAAATCAAGTTAAATCTAATCTAACATAATTTAAGATAAAACACACACACTGACTTTTTAAAATAAAGAACACAAAAACATATGGTTGCACTGTACATTTTCAGTAAATGTTAAAGTAATTTTAATGTTCATATTAACTAACTAAATTAACATCAAATTAAATCAAATCTTAAACACATTAACTATTTAAACTAAAGAACATACATTAAAAAAATGACTTTTGCTGCCTGTTCAAACTACTTATGTAATGTGAGTTGAACCAACACAATTCTTAAGTTTTTTGGGTGACAACTTAATTGTATAATGTTCAATCGACTTAAATTGCAAAAACGATTAACTTAACTGATTTGAGTTGAGATAACATGAAGGAATTATGTGGAACCCAGCATTTTTTACGGTGTATGTTGTTTTTGCTAATACTTAAGTCAACTTAAAATGAACTAACATAACAATCAACTTACTAAATTAAACTTAAATTTAAATCTAATCTAACCTAATTCAGGATAAAACACACACATTAACTTTTTAAAATCAAGAACACAAAAACATATTGTTGCACTGTACATTTTAGCTCATTTTACATAATTTTAACGTTCATATTAACTAACTAGATTAGCATTAAGTTAAATCTAATGTAACTTTAATCTTAAACACATTAACAATTTTAATTAAAGAACATACACTCAAAAATAGCTTCTGCTGCCTGTTCAAACTACTTGTATAATATGAGTTGACCCAACACAATTCTTAAGTTTTTTGTGGGACAAATTAATTGTATTGTGTTCAATTGACCTAAATTTGCAAAAAAAAAACTATTTAGAGATTTGAGTTGAGACAACATGAAGGAATTGTGTGGAACCCCGCATTTTTTACAGTGTATGTTGTTTTTAGCTAATACTTAAGTCAACTTAAAATGAAAAAACATTACAATCAACTTACTAAATTAGCATCTGGTTAAATCTAATCTAACCTAATTCAAAATAAAACACACACATTAGCTTTTTTAAATCAAGAACACAAAAACATATTGTTGCACTGTACATTTTAGCTCATTTTACGTAATTTTAACGTTCATATTAACTAACTAGATTAGCATTAAGTTAAATCTAATGTAACTTTAATCTTTAACACATTAACAATTTTAATTAAAGAACATACATTTAAAAAAATTGCCTGTTGCTGCCTGTTCAAACTACTTGTATAATATGAGTTGACCCAACACAATTCTTAAGTTTTTTGTGGGACAAATTAATTGTATTGTGTTCAATTGACCTAAATTTGCAAAAAAAAACTATTTAGAGATTTGAGTTGAGACAACATGAAGGAATTGTGTGGAACCCCGCATTTTTTACAGTGTATGTTGTTTTTAGCTAATACTTAAGTCAACTTAAAATGAAAAAACATTACAATCAACTTACTAAATTAGCATCTGGTTAAATCTAATCTAACCTAATTCAAAATAAAACACACACATTAGCTTTTTTAAATCAAGAACACAAAAACATATTGTTGCACTGTACATTTTAGCTCATTTTACGTAACTTTAACGTTCATATTAACTAACTAGATTAGCATTAAGTTAAATCTAATGTAACTTTAATCTTAAACACATAAACTATTTTAAATAAAGAACATACACTCAAAAATTTGCTTCTGCTGCCTGTTCAAACTACTTATTTAATATGAGTTGAGCCAATACAATTCACCAACAAGTTTTTTGAGGCACAACTTAATTGTATCATGTTCAATCGACCTATATTTGCAAAAAAAACAAAGAGAGTTAAGAGATTTGAGTTGAGACAAAATGAAGCAATTGTGTGGAATCCAGCATTTTTTCCAGTGTATGTTGTTTTTAGCTAATACTTTAAGTTTGTAATTTATTTTTATTTAATTTAACAGGGACAATGTTCATTAATAAACAGTGAAACTGTAAATAAGCCAGAGTTAGCCACAAGGGCTAATTTTCATCTGTTGCCCCTGCCAGATTTTAAAAGGCAACCTAAAATCAAAAAAACACATCATCACACATACAAAAACAGTAGTTACATATGACAACAGGATAAAACATGTAATAAAGAATTACACATGATTACAAACTTGATTTGCTGTAGCCATTTCTTTAACTTATATTTAAAAGTTGAGTAATTTGTAACACCCCTTAACTCAATGAGAAGTGTATTCCAAAAATGACTGGCTGTAACTGAGAAGACTGATCGTGTAAAAGTTGTACGTCTGAATTGCACAGCACAGTCTCCCCTGGTAACAGATCATGTTGCTTGACCATTATTGTTCTTGTGTGTCACAAACTCACATAATGGGGGTGGAGCAAATCCATATAAAATGTTAAAAATCATACAAGCATCAGCCAAATATTTCATATTATCAAAGCTCAATAATTAATGTTTTTGTATTATATTACAATGATAATACCTAATAGACTTCTGATTAAATACTTTAAGTGCCTGTTTATAAAGTGATTCAACTGATTTTAAAACAGTCACTTAAAATGTCAACTTAAAATGAAATAACATTACAGTCAACTTACTAAATTAACATCTAGTTAAATCTAATCTAACTTAAATCAAATTAAGCACATTCACTTTTTTAAATAAAGTATATTAAAATATAAATTGTTACACTGTACTTTTTTAGTCATTTCAACGTAGATAAGTTAAATTGAAATGTGTTGCTTAAAAAATTAAGTTGAATCCAGATTAACTTTATAAAATAAGTAACATATCATGGATTTTTGATCATATATATATATATATATTTTACGGTGTATGACTTATTAATTCTTATTTTTTTTACAGTGTAGTGACTTTTTAAAGAAGATTTTTGATTCATTAAATGCAAGTCATTGGCTACCCACACGTTAAGAGTAAAAAAGGCTAACTAAACTAAATTAAAGGGGCTCTATTATGCAAAAATCACTTTTATAAGGGGTTCAAACTCAGTTGTGTGGCAGCAGTGTGTGAATATAGCCAGCCTCTAATGGTAAAAAATTGTGAATTTTCTTTTTCATAATCACACTTGATAAAAACAGTCTGCAGAATCACTTTGATTGACATTTTCCCTTTATACGTGTCATCAGAGGGGGAAAGCCCCGCCCATTGGTGACAATCTCTCCCTCATTAGCATAGGACATTAGTCTTGTTTTTGAATCTGCCACTATGCTGATATAGGAATTTCTAGCTCCGCCCTCTTTTGAAAAGATCATTTGAATTTAAAGCGACAGTCACCAAAATGGCACAATTAAGATCAAAGCCTAAAAGGGTTAGTTTCAAAGAGTTCTGAAATATTATCTGTGTGGTATTTTGAGCTTCACATACACACTCTAGGAACATCAGAGACCTATTTTAGATCTTCTAATAAAGGATATAATAGGTCCCCTTTAATACCTGTAGCTCATAATGATTCATTGAGGTCTGATCAACCAAAATAATTAATCAGTGCAAGTAACTGAACTCTATTTTCAACTTTCTTACTTTTATGTCATATGCATGAAAGCACGGGCTACATAAAGCAGCCCATTGGACAACACTAATCAACCCTGTGTCCCTGTGTTTTTCCAGTATGGTGTGGACGTGAAGAGTCGTGACGCGCGCGGTCAGACGCCCCTGTCTTACGCCCAGCGAGCGGGCAGTCAAGAGTGCGCTGATATCCTCATCCAACACGGCTGTCCTGCTGATGGCGGTGGCGCTTTATCCACACCCACAGCCACGCGACACAATCCCAACATCAACAACAACAATGGCCAGTGCGCAGAGCTCAACCGCAGCCTCAGCATCATGTAAAACCCGTCTCTTCTTAAAAATACCACTGCTGCTCGCCGAAAAACCACATCACTTCCCCTCAGCGTGACGTCAGATTTTAGGAAACGTAGTGTCATTTGTATCATGTAAATCCGTCATGACTTTAATGTTAGCGTACAGCGAGAATTAGCAGTGTTAACATGATCAAAGCGTGTGTTTTTTTTACTTTGACTTTTCTTGAGTGGATGTCGAGAGGAAATGTGATCAACTGACTGACGACAGGTTTAAAAACGTTTTATTTTTAACATCTGTTGCTTCACGCACATGTGCTTTTATACATCAGAAGATTCCATTCTGATAGTTTAACCAAAAATAGGATTTACTCTATTTACACAAATATTTACACTCTCCCATGTCTTTTTTCTTTTTAGATTTGCGCGACTTGTTTCTTTTGTGGAAAACCATTGAAAGTATTTCCTATCCTGGCTCCCATTGACTTCCATTGTGTTTTTTTTTTGTAAGTCAGTGGAAATCAGGATGGTTTGGTTTGTACCATTCTTCAAAATATCTTCTTTTTTGTTCGACGTAACACAAAGAAAGTCCTACAGGGTTGGAACGACGTGTGGAGGAGTATTTGGATTTTTGAGTTTATCTTTTAAATGAGAGATTCTGAGAAATGTTCTCAGGAATGTTGGAATTTGAGAATTTATAAGCTTTCTCTCAATTCAAACTTTATTTTTCACTATTTTAGGTTTATACCTTGAAATTTTGTCTGTTTTTCCACCATTTTAAAAATATAGACTTCTGAAATATAGAAATAGAAATATAGAATTTTGAGAACTAAATCTTAAAATTCAGAAACATTCGAAAAATATGAAATATTTGTTAAAAACTTTCAATTGTAAAATATAAATTCACAATTTACATGAACATGAACAATTATTATAAGAGTTGCAAGAAAAAAGCCAAAATAATTTTTTTTCTCGTAATTTGCATATTAATTCTGACGAAGCTTCAAAAACCTGCATACTTCACCGTAATTACTTTGAGGTTTAAATAAGGGATAATAAAATAGTTTTATGCAGCACAAGATACTGTATTGCTCTAACAAGAGTCCTATGGCAAGAAATACACTTAAAAATATTCTGAATTACATTTATAAAATGCCTAATAGCAAATCAAAGTACAATCCAAAATTATCTTAATGGTCTTAAAATTTCTTTGTCTAAAATATATTTGTATTATTTTTGAATATTGCTGTTTTACATTCACTCGTGACTAATCGCATAAAAATAACAAATATTTACTGATAATAACATAAATGAAATAATTAGCAAACTTTTATTTATGCGTTTAGTCACGATTAATAATTAAAAAGCACAGATTAGTCATGATTAATCATGAAATCCAGACTCACAATGTGTTTTAAATGTGATTAGTTGTGATTAATCATTAAACAACACTCTTTTTTCTTTCCTGGAATGATGATGTATTTTGAATGCGTTTAGTCAAAACTAATCGCCAAACAACACTAATTTCCTTCCTGAATGATGTATTTTGAATGCAATTAGTCACGATTAATCGTTAAACAACACATTTTTTTTCCCGAATGATGATGTATTTTGAATTCGATTAGTCACGATGAATCCTCACACAATACAATTTTTTCCCAAGAATGATGATGTATTTCGAATTCGATTAGTCACGATGAATCCTCAAACAATACAATTTTTTCCCTAGAATGATGATGTATTTTAAATTCGATTAGTCACGATTAATCGTTAAACAACACTTTTTTCCCAGAATGATGTTGTATTTTGAATTCGATTAGTCACGATAAATCGTTAATCAACACTATTTTTTCCCGAATGATGATGTATTTTAAATTCGATTAGTCATGATTAATCGTCAAATACAAAACAATTCCCAGAATAATGATGTATTTTGTATGTGCTTAGTCACAATTAATCATCAAACAACACTATTATTTTCCCCAGAATTCCCCAGAATGATCATGTATTTTGAATACGATTAATCACAATTAATTGTTAAACAACAACAAAAACAATGAACTTCGATGTATTTTAAATGTGATTAGTCCTGATTAATTGTTAAACGACACAAATTTTTCCCCGAATGATTGATGATTGATGATGATGAATATTTTAAATGCAATTAATCACAATTTATCGTCAAACAACACTAATTTTTCCCCCCAAATGATGATGTATTTTGAATACGATTAGTCACGATTAATCATTAAAACAACACTAATCCCCCCCACCCCCCCCACGCCCCTTACCAGCAAAATCCCTTGATTGCTGAAGTACTTTGAATGCAGTTAGTCACAATTAATCGTTAAACAACACAAAAAATTGCAAATTACGATGTTTTGAATGCGATTAGTCACGATTAATTGTTAAAACACAATTATTTTTTTTGAATGATGATGTATTTTGAATGTGATTAGTCACAATTAATCTTTAAACAACACAAAAATTAGCAAATTACAATGTATTTTGAATGCGATTGTATTTTAGTCACGATTAATCGTTAAACTGCACTATTTTTGTTTTTTTAATTGAACATTTAAGTGCACAATTCACCCTCATTTAATAGTTACCACCACTGTGCCCTTGAACCAAGCTCAGAAAATAACGGCTGCTGGGTAACCCATTACCATTTGTGTAGCATCAGTTACCGAAACCCAAATCATTGCACCAGTTTACATTCTACGTTTAGCCGTTACATGACTGTCCTGCAAAGGCTTGATCGCCTGACGAATACTGTGTTATAACCGATGCCTTGTGTAAATCATTTCAGTCCATTTAGATCCATTCAGTAGCAGAGGACAATTCCTGCGTGCTAGTTAAGAAATAAAACATGTGTTTGTTACGAGTCTAATGACCTCCACACTTGGTTTTTGTATCCATTGGAATCCAGTGTTTGTAATGGATTGGGATAATGGTGATGTGGATTATGTACATACGTGTATGTGTGTGCGTGCGCGTGTGTGTAAAATAGCTTTTCCTTCTCCCTCTTTCAGCTAGCAGTGTAAAACCTCTCAGCCTTAACCCTCGTTTGCTAGTGTGCTTCAACTTTTACTTGAAATATGAAATCATGATTAGATCCTTATTAATATTTTGGCTCTTGTGAGATAAAGGGAGAGCGAAGGGAGATGGGAACCTTGACAATCGCAAGGTTGTTAAAATTACCAGACAGTATTTTAAGTTTACATATGTTTTTGTGGATGTTTTATATGGAAGTTTGTTTCTGCTGTTTAGTAAAATTTAAAAGTGTAGTTGAGGCTTTTTTTTCTCCCGGTTCTAACTTTTTTTTTCAGTTTTGAGAAAAAAAAGTGAGAATTTTAAGATATAAACCAAGAATTGCATTGAAATAGAGTCTATAAACCTTCCAAGAAAGACTTGAAAGATTACTAATATCTCAAATAAGATTAATTCATTCATTTTCCTTCGGCTTAGTCTCTTTATTCATCAGGGGTCACCACAGCAGAATGAACCGCCAACTTATCTAGTATATGTTTTACACAGCGGATGCCCTTCCACCTGCAACCAAGTACTGGGAAACACCCATACACACTGATTCACACTCGTACACTACGGCCAATTTAGTTAATCCAATTCACCTACAGAGCATATGTTTGGACTGTGAGGGAAATCAAAGCACCTGGAGGAAACTCACACCAACATGGGGAGAACATGCAAACTCCACAAAGAAATACCAACTGAGCCAGCCGGGACTTGAACCAGCGACCTTCTTGCTGTGAGGCGACAGTGCTACCCACTGAGCCAGTTTTGATATTTACAAATTATAGGCTTTCTCACAGTTTTGATTGAGTTCAGGGATTAATTATTTGTATTTTATATGATAGTTTGTTTCTACCATGTAGTAAAAAAACAACAACTTAGAAGGCTAATTTTGACTTTTTATCTCATGATTTTGACTTTTTAATATATTGCATTACAGTTTAGAACACACGTGTCAATTCCAGTTCCTGGATGGCCGCAGCTCTGCACAGTTTAGTTGTTGCAATTGTGAATTTAAAGGCTTTCTTACAATTTTGCCTGTAGTTCTTAGATTATTTCTGACAATTTATACTTTTTCTCCAAATTCAAGTTTAAAAGTTTTTAGTTTTTATTTTGCATTTTTTATTTATTTTTCAAAATTGCAAACTGCAAGATTTAAACAAAAATGATTGCAATTTTTTTTTTTTTTAAATGTTTAAAAACTGCAAAATTTTGTTGAAAAAAAATGTGTTGTAGCATTAACTTTCAGAGAAGTTTTAATTTTATTTTATTTTAGTAAAACTTAAAAGGGCAAAAGAAACTGTTTATCCCCCTATTCTATTTCAGTTTTTAGAAAAGAAAAAGTGAGAATTTTAAGATATAAGCCAAGAATTGCATTGAAATAACCAGGGCTTAACTTGTGCCGGCACACCTCTGAAATCTGATCCGGCACCTGATTTTACCGATCTCCCTCCTCAACCACCTTCCTCCCCCGGCCGCTGTTCACTTTCACTTTCTTCCACGACTCCCTAACGCTCTTCACTTTCGTCCTTTGTCCCTCCCTCCTCCGCCATCCAAAGCCACCAATATATATATATCTTTTTCTTTTTTTTCCAATTTACAAATTATAGGCTTTCTCACAGTTCTGGGATTATTTATTGTGTTTTATATGGAAGTTTGTTTACACCATGTAGTTTTAACATTTAAAAGCTTGGACTTATTTTATTTTCCAATATTGGCTTTTTTAAAGCAGCGAGTAAAAGTGAGAATTGTAAGATAGAAACTCTGAATTGCATACTATAAATATGAAGTCTAAAAAGTCTACAAGACATAAAACATTTTCCCACAAAGAAAACAATTTATGAAAACACGCTGCATTTTCCCTCAACGTAAACAATTTACGAAAACGCGATGCATTTTCCCACATTGCTAACAATTTAAGAAAACGCATTGCATTTTCCCACAACGAAAACAATATACGAAAACCCACTGCATTTTCTCACAACACTTTCTAATAGCTCAGAACCCAACGGCAATGTTTCAAGGAGACCCTAAAATGTTACGGACTTGGCTATTTAGGTTATGGTTATTTAGGCAAAAAAAAACAACAAAAGACAAGGGAATCAGGATATTAAAATTAACCTTTTGCAAGTGTTGTAGGGCATTTTCGTAAATTCTTTGCGTCAAGAGAAAATGCAGCATGTTTTCTTAATTTGTTTGTGTTATGGGAAAATGCAGCGCGTTTTCTAAATGTGTTTGCGTTGTGAGGATTTGCTACACGTATGCTCTTAAACGAATGAAGATCCTTTCTTAATTTGCTGGTGTTTTATGTAAGAGCTTGTGTTTTCTCGAATTGCAGCACGTTTAGCTATTTGTAATCTAAAGATTACAAATCTGCAGAAAAATTCGGATTTTATTCCTGAGGTTTTATATCACAATTACAATAAATTAATTACAATTTTGAATGTAGTTCTGATATTATTTCTTGAAATTTCTCAAAATTCTCAAAAAACATCTGAGTATAAATCTTGCAGTGTTGAGGAGACAAAAGTTCAGACATGAAATTTCAGATAATTTCAAGCTTTCTTAAAGTTCCGATTTTATTTTATTTTAGTTCTGACTTTCTCACAAGGTCAAATTCACAATTTCTGAAATTTTTACTTGCAAAGAATTTTGCTGAGATTTTTTTCTTGCAAAACTTGCAATTGAATATATAAGCTTCTCATAAATCTAAAAATGAGATTAATGGAAAGTAAAGTCTCAAAACAGTAAAAAAAACTCAAAACTGTAAAACAGTGTAACTTGTAAACTCAAAAGGCCCGGTTACTTTTTGTGATTTTATTAGATTGCAGAAACAAGCATCCACGGTTTTCTCTCTTTTAGCAGGTACATTTTTCATAATCAAGTTTTGTACATCAATTCCTCATCTAACTAAGCTTTAGGAGAAATGCCATTCCTTTTTAATGCAACTTTTAAAATGTACACATAGTTTAAACCTGTTTTATTATTATTATTTTTTTTAATTCTATAAGCTCATTCGCAGCTAACATGCATGTACAGTAAAGTTTTCTGCGGTGCTCGTGTTCAGCCCACATTTTGACCTTAGACCTTAAATCAACGTTATGATGTTTTTGTTTAATATACGTTGAGTTTGGGCTCCAGCGTATGACGTGAGCTTACATTAATGAGCTTTTGGGAATTTGAATATGATAATAAACCCTGTGACTGCCGGATTATTGAACTCTGGGATGTGTAAAGCTCTAAAAGGATCCGTATACTAGAGAGACACACCGTTTTGTTTTGAACTTCTTTTGGTACCTAATTTTGGGTCTCAAAGTGTCAGCGTTGTCTGGCCGTTAGGGTACTTTGTGTATTATATGTACATTTGACATATTTATAAAAGCAAGATGTAAATAATTTTTTTGTTGTTGCTTTTATTCAGCTGTTGGATAACTTTTTTTGTTGTTGTTTTTCTTTTTAAGTTGCCATTGTTTTTAAATGCTCCTGAATATGGCGGGAGTTTTCATGAGAGTTTAGCTGTTGTGTGATTGGATGCTTGGCTGGCTAATGACATAATAAACACTCCAATAAAATGATTTATACCATGAGCACAGTATTTGTCATTTATTTACATGTCATGTGATTATCAATTGTGTGCTTTATTAATCAAAACCAATTTATTCAGCTCTTTGAAAAAAACATGATCAGTTAAAATCTGTTGGTAAGAATATATTTATAGATAGATAGCTAGATAGATAGATAGATAGCTAGATAGATAGATAGATAGATAGATAGATAGATAGATAGATAGATAGATAGATAGATAGATAGATAGATAGATAGATATAGATGTATGTATGTATTCTTACCTACAGTGTGTATATATATATATATATATATATATATATATATATATATATATATATATATATATGCAGCCACTGGTACTGGTTCTCTTGTATTTATTGATGATGTGACGGCTGAAAAAAGCAGCAGGATGAATTCTGAAGTATTTCGGGCAAAATTATCTGCTCATATTCTGCCAGATGCTTCAGAACTCATTGAACGGCGCTTCACAGTGCAGATGGAGAATGACCCAAAGCATACATTGAAGGGAAAGAAATGGAAGGTTATGAAATGGCCAAGTCAATCACCTGAACTGAATCCGATTGAGCATGTATTTCACTTTCTGAAGACAAAACTGAAAGGAAAATGCCTCAAGAACAAGCAGGAACTGAAGACAATTGCTGTAGAAGCCAGGCAGAGCACCACCAGGAATGAAACCCAGCGTCTGGTGATGTCTATGCGTTTCAGACTTCAGGCTGTAATTTACTGCAAAGTATTTAAAAGTGAAAGTTTGATTTATGATTATTATTCTGTCCAATTACTTTTGGTCCCTTAACAAGTGGGAGGCACATATGCAAACTGTTGTAATTCCTACAGCGTTCACCTGATTTAGATGTAAATACCAAATTAAAGCTGAAATACCAAATTAAAGCTGAAATACCAAATTAAAGCCAATATTTATGGACCTAACTGTATATGCATATATATATATATATATATATATATATATATGTGTGTGTGTGTGTGTATGTATGTATGTATGTATGTATATGTGCTTGAAGCTAATTTTGTTTACATATTAGATGCTAACAGACATGAAATAAACGTCTCTTTTGCTCCCATAGACCGTTTAATTGTCATTTTATGTTTCCCTCTCTTACATTTTCTCAATCTTGCACTCATCACTTGTTCTTTCTCCTCCGTCCTTGGTTCAGTTCACTTTTCTCACTGCTGTTTTCTGATTGGTGGAAGGTTCTGAAAAGCATCACGGGTAATGTAGTTTTCTACACAATTCTTTTACTGTGTAACCAAATAACGAAAGAGATCACAACAGGTCTGTCTTTAAAGTTTATAACAATGTGCGCTAGCAAAATGAACATCGTAAATTTGGATTTTACAGACTTTAAAGGATTATCAGCTGTTATTATTCAATTAAATAGGTTCAATTGAAACAGATTCAGTTCTCACTGCTGATCTCTGATTGGTGGAACTTTCAGTACAGCATCATGGGTAATGTAGTTTCTACACAATTATTTTACTGTGTAACCATATAACAAAAGAGATCACAATAGATCTGTCTTTAAAGTCCATAACAATGTGCGCTAGCAAAATAAACATCGTACATTTGGATTTCACAGACTTTAAAGGATTATCAGCTGTTATTATTAACAATCAATTTCTCTTTCCTATTGTTCTCTATGTACATTGTAATTTTTTATAAACTATTTTATTTCAAATGCAGATGCTAAAAGCTCATTTTGTTTACATATTAGATGCTAACAGACATGTAATAACAGTCTCTTTTGCTTCCATGTTTAATTGTAATTTTATGTTTGCCTCTCTCGCTTTCTCTCAATCTCGCGCTCATCACTTGTTCTTTCTTCTCCGTCCTTGATTCAGTTCACTTTTCTCAATGCTGCTCTCTAATTGGTGGAAGGTTCTGTAAAGCATCATGGGTAATGTAGTTTCCACACCATTCTTTTTCTGTTAAACCACATAAGGAAAAAGATCACAACAAGGTCTCTCTTAAAGATCCTTAACAATGTGAGCTAGCAAAATAAACATGGTACATTTGGATTTCACACAGACTTTAAAGTATTATCAGCTGTTATCATTATTAGAAATCAATTTCTCTTAACAATTTTACTTCCTATTGCCCTCTGTGTAAAATGTGCTTTTTATATTAGACTATAGACTATTTTATTTCAAATGCAGATGCTAAAAGCTAATTTTGTTTACATATTAGATGCTAACAGACATGTAATAAAAGTCCCTTTTGCTTCCATAGACTCTTGCCTTCTCTCAAGCTCGTAAAGCATCATGGGTAATGTAGTTTTCTACATGATTGTGCTATTGTCTAACCAATCACAACAGATCTGTCTTTAAACTCCATAACAATGTGCGCTAGCACAATAAACACTGTAAATTTTGAACTTTAAAGCATTATCAGTTAATATTATTAAAAATCTATTTCTCTTACGCAGAAAAATAAATAAATAAAAATAAAAAGAATTTACTTCTTATTGCACTCTGAGTAAAATGTATTTTATTTCAAATGCAGGCGCTTAAAGCTAATTTTGTTAACATATAAGCACATAGATGCTAACAGACATGTAATAAAAGTCCATTCTGTTTATTTGTCATTTTATGTTTGCTTTTGCATTCTCTCAACCTCACACTCATCTCTAGTTCTTTCTACACTTGTCCTGTCTCTCTCTCTGGTCTGGGTAAATTAAATCAGGTTGAGTTCTGACTGCTGCTCTCTGATTGGTGGAAGGTTCTGTAAAGCATCATGGGAAATGTAGTTTTCTACACAAATTCTGCTCTTGTGTAATCAGTTAATAAAAGTCTGTCTTTAAAGTCCATAACAATGTGTGCTAGCAAATTAAACATCGTAAATATGAATATTTACAGACTTTAAAATATTATCAGCTGTTATTATTAACAATCAATTTCTCAACATTTTTACTTCTATTGCACTCAGTGTAGATTGTATTTTTTATAGACTATTTTATTTCAAATGCAGGTGCTTAAAGCTAATTTTGTTTACATTTTAAATGCTAACAGACATGTAATAAAAGTCCATTTTGCTTCCATCTACTGTTTATTTGTCATTTTATGTTTCCCTCTCTTGTATTCTCTTAATCTCGCGCTCATCACATGGACCGCTTTTTCCCTCTCTATCGCTTTCTATCCCTCTCTCTCTCTTTCTCTCGTTTTCTCTTTCTCTTGCTCGCTCTTAAGTTTTGGTTAAATTAAAACTGATTAAGTTCTGACTGCTGCTCTCTCATTGGTGGAAGCTTCTGTAAAGCATTATGGGTAATGTAGTTTTCTACACAAATTCTGCTCTTGCGTAAATTAACAAAAATCACCACAGGTCTGTTTTTAAAGTCCATAACAATGTGCTCTAGCAAAATAAACATCGTAAATATGGATTTCACACAGACTTCTATTACTAAAAATCTATTTCTCTTACGCAAAATAACAATTTTAATTCCTATTGCGCTCAGTGTAGATTGTATTTTTTATAGACTATTTTATTTCAAATGCAGGAGCTTAAAGCTAATTTTGTTTACATATTAGATGCTAACAGACATGTAATAAAAGTCTCTTTTGCTTCCATTTACTGTTTAATTGTCATTTTATGTTTCCCTCTCTCGCATTCTCTCAATCTCGCGCTCATCACTTGTTCTTTCTTCTCTGTCCTTGTTTGGACTCTCTCTCTCTCTCTCTCTCTCTCTCTCTCTCTCTCTCTCTCTCTCTCTCTCTCTCTCTCTCGTCATCTTCTCCGCACGTTAATTTGCCTGAGAATGCATTAGCTGTAATGAGAGCTGAAGGCCGAGGGAATCCTCCAGGGCTCCATTAATCACGGCCCCTCAGACAGCCAACCTTGATTACAAGTGGCAAGAAATTCATTAGAGCCGCGCCTCTGACAACTTTTATCTCCGCCACTAGCTCTGACTCATTAGGCAGCCAAATTAAGGCTATGATGGCACTGATGAAATTCATCGCTTGTTTATCCTGTGTGATTTGATGCATCTGGCCATACATCAGCGGCGGCGTGGGCGTCCACCAGACACTCCCCAGGATTCAGGCCCGTTCCTCCTCCACGACACTTCCGACGACAATAGCCGCTTCCTAACGACGCCTTAATGAAACAAATGCTCGGATATCAATTAAACAATTAATCTGATTGTCATAATGAGAGCGTTCGTTGGGCGCTGTGCTGGCGTTCCCATTTCCGCACCTTGTGGAAGATCTCTGTAGGCTATTTGGTTTGCGATTCATATCTCTCTCTCTCTCTCTCTCTCTCTCTCTCTCTCTCTCTCTCTCTCTCTTTGGTAGCTATAATAATTAAAGCTAGTATAATTGGCATAATGAGAATGCTAATTAGCAGAGTCTCTAAATGAGGGGATATGTAAATGCAACAGCTCATAGGCATTTACCACTGGCGGTTACTGGAGGCTGAAGCAATTAACTTACACACTCGTGTCAGAGCGACATGCTGACAACACCAGTCAAGAAAGTTCACAGATTCCTCATTCGTTTGCGAGATTGTTTTCCACACACATAATTTATGGGATTGTTTCGGGCTTTGAAGGGAGCTCGTTTTTTTATGTCGTTGAAAAGCTTTAAGTTCTGAATGTATAGATGTGAGATCTGCAACAGGTGCTTTTCCAGATCTATTTCTTTTGATACAATCACAGTTTTGACAAGTTTATATCTTGCAGTTGTTACTTGTTGACTCTCAGAATTGTGCCTTTTTTGTTTTTCTTAGTTGCTTTCTTGCAATTCTGACATTTTATTCATGTGATCTTCCAGTTTTGAAGAAAACAAATTAGATTTTTTACTGGCTTTTTTGCAATTCTGACTGTCTTATTTGCAATTCTGAGATTATTTCTCACAGTTGTGACCCTGGGGTCCGTTCTTCGTACCTCACTTAAATAATCTAAGATGATTTTGCAGATCCTGGATCTTTTAATCTTGATAACTGATCTCTGGCTGATGCTGCGGTCACACTGGGCTTTGTGTGTGCGAAATTCTATTGTGCGGCGCTGCAAAAAGGGGCGGGATTAAACAAGATGATTAGACATTAAAAAAAGCGAACGATTGCTCCATGTTTTAAATTATTGTCCAGAGAGGTCCTGTTTTGATCCTCGATTGGTCTCACGCAGTCAAGTGATGCGATTTCGCAGGTCAGAGTTCACCAAGCTTGAACTTTGCACCGCAGCAACCTGCGAA
Source organism: Danio aesculapii (assembly GCF_903798145.1). NCBI lineage: Eukaryota > Metazoa > Chordata > Actinopteri > Cypriniformes > Danionidae > Danio > Danio aesculapii. The sequence goes on from NC_079458.1 coordinate 7,762,020, forward strand.
ACTGGACGCATGACCTTGCATTTCCGGTCTGACGCATTCACGTGCATATGAATGGAAGTCTATGGGAGGAAAAGCCCAGTGTGACCGCAGCTTAATTTGGTTCTTCAAACAAGTTTGCGAATTTAAATGTCTGGATGAACTGATCTGAGATCGCTGCATGTGTTGTGAAGGGCAGATCTATCGATCCACGAAATCATGATTAGCAGTGCAACGATTGGCTGACGGCACAGCAGCGTAATGACATCATCTGTTTAATATTTAATTATCCACATGAGCAAAATTACATGAAATTCGTAGTAAACGGTTTGATAAATACCATACGCGATAACTCCACCTTTGTTGTGGGCTGCAGGCTTTCCACTTTCACGTGTCAAGTGTATTTAGCAATTTATTTAGTTTTACATTAAGAGAGGTTTTTTTTTATTATAGTAGCCTAGGTCTATTCTAGTTTCTTAATCTGTGTAAGGAATGACTGGCTGTTCAAATAAATTTTGCATCAAAAAAGCATTTAGATATCTGTTAATGTGTCTACAACTTTTAGCGAAGCATCAAATCACTGTCAGATTAGCTGTCAAAACATGTATGACTGCATAAATTATTATTCCTTTAAAATAAAAATAATAAAAACAGTTGAATGTTGTGCATGTCTATTATCGTGCACAAATTGTTCTAAAGCTGTTACAAGCTGATTAGTAAATCCACATAAAACAGTCCCTTAAAAGTGACGTCGCGTCTTCGGTGTCAGGCTCTGACGTGCTTTGTACGCACACTACAAGCATACTGCACCAAAGCCCAACTGAACCACGCTCTGGCACACCTCTTCCAACTGGTCCAGGGTCGGCCAACTAAATACACTTGGGCCTGATTTGGAGAACTCACACTTGTCAAACTAATCGGAAAACGCACCTGTGCGCGGTTTGGATTGAATAGTGTGAGTGCAGCCTTAAACTGCGGTCACACTTGACTTTTCTTCCCATAGACTTCCATTCATACGCACGCGAATGCGTCAGACCGGAAACGTGGGGTCATGCGTCAAGTTTCGCAGGTTTCTGAGGTGCAAAGTTCAAGCTTGGTGAACTCTGATCTGCAAATGGCATCACTTGACTGCATGAGACCAATCGAGGATCAAAACATGACCTCTCTGGACAGAAATTTAAAACATGGAGCAATCGCTTCCTTTTTTAATGTCTAATCATCTTGTTTAATCCCGCCCCTTTTCGCAGCGCTGCACGACAGAATTTCGGAAGCTCAAACTCTAGTGTGACCGTAGCTTTAGTTTCAAACAATGATTAGACACTAGTCCATATCTACAGTATCAATGCAATTACAATTCTACATAGTTTATATGACATTGATTTTACACTCTGATCACTGTTGGTAAAAATAACCTTCTGTATTGTTCCTTATAACACTGTGGCTGAAATAATCTTGAGCTAAACACTTGCACACACTTGGACTGCAACAAAAAGAGGATGACAATCCTGGTTCATTTTCTTAGTTTGTTGATGTTTTTGAGCCCTCAGATTTTCTCTGTTTTCACAGTAAATATTGTCCGATCAATGAAAAGCTCATTTATTCTGCCTTCAGATAAGGTATGTAAACAAATCAAAACACAATTTTCGCACATAATTGGTGATTTTCTTAGTTTGTTGATGTATTTTGCCCTCAGATTCAAATTTTCACAGTTTTCACTCGACCAAATTTTGTCCAATCAATGAAAAGCTCATCTACTCTGCCTTCAGATAAGGTATGAACCTCTCTTTCCAAATATTGACACTTATGACTGGTTTTGTGGTCCAGGATTACAATTCTGCGATTATTTAGTGCTGACAACACCAGTCAAGACAGTTCAGAGATTTCTCATTTGTTTATGAGATTGTTTTGTATATTTTGTGGGATTGTTTCAGGTTTTGAAGGGAGCTCGTTTTTTTTATCTTGTAGAAAAGCTTTGAGTTCTGAATGTAAAGATGTGAGATCTGCAGCAGGTGCTTTTTCAGATCTATTTTTGTTTGTTTGACAGTTCTATGTGAGTTTATGTCTTGCAGTTGTTGTTGTTTTTTTATAATCTATCCTTTATTTTTTTGTAGTTGACTCTTTAGACTTTTTTCACGTAATCTCACAGTTTAAAAGAAAACAAAATGGATTTTTCAGATATAAAGTTTATTTGAGCTGCGGTTTACTTAACATATATTTATTCATTTGAAAGTTTTTGTTGTTGCTTTTGCAATTCTGAGATTATTTCTCACAATTGTGACCCTGAACTTCAAAATTTGTGTTGCAGGGGTATTTTTTTGCCCGTAGTCTAAAATACAGTATATGAGCCAAAATGATTAATTTTTCTTTTAAATCATTAGAATATTAAATAAAGATCTTGTTCCATGAAGACGTTTTGTAAATGTTCTACTGTAAATATATCAAAGGACATTTTTGCACAGAGTTTGAACACTTTAAAGATGACTTTTAACCCTCAGATTTCAGATTTTCTCGACTAAATATTGTCCAATCCTAACACAGTGTACATCAATGAACAGCTTATGCTTTCACATAATGCAGAAATCTCCATTTCCAAAAGTGGACACTTATGACTGCTCCAAGACCACAATTTTGAGATTATTTTGTGAAGACAGGAAAGAAAATTCAGAGAATAGTATATGGGGATAATTTATTTGTTTTAAATGAAGTCATTTCATCAAACAAAAAAGAAAATCATTCTGAATATAGAGGTGTGAACTCTGCAACAGGTGGTCTTTGGCCGTTTACACCTGCTATTAAAATGCAATTTTGAGTTTATATCTACTTTATATTTACTTTATTTCTTATTAAAGCTTTCTCACAATTCTAAAGTTAAGAAAAAAGTGTGAATTTTGATGAACTTGATCCAATTACTAAATTACAATTTTATTCCCGTTGCATATTTCTAAACTTTCTTGCCATTCTCATTGTGTTTTTTGCCATTCTGAAAATATTTCTTTCAATTCTGCCTTTTTTCTCTCAGAGAAAACATATTTTTTGCAATTCAGAATTCATGTGGTTTCCTTCAGTTCGTTTTTTTTTTTTTTTTTTTTTTTTAATGGGGTTTCTTGCCATTCTGATTGTATGGTAAGAACATACTGACAAACATCAAGGAAGTTCTAATAATCCTTTCTTTGGCATTGAGTTTTTGTCAGTCTGATCACAAGTGGACAACTTAACATTAAATGCAGAAAATGGAGTTGAAATCACTTTTGATCACTTTCAGAGGTAGTCAAAAAGATATGAAACTGCACATACAGTTAAAGTCAAAATTATTCACCCTCCTGTGAATTTTCATTTCTCTTTTAAATATTTCCCAAATGATGTTAACAGAGCAAGGAATTTTTTTACAGTATTTCCTCTAAAAAAATATTCTGGAGAAAGTCTTATTTGTTTTATTTCGGCTAGAATAAAAGCAGTTTTAAATTTCTAAAAAATATTTTACAGTCAATATTATTAGCCCCCTTATGAAATACTTGTTTAAGATAGTCTACAGAACAACCCACTGTTATACAATGACTTCCCTAATTACCTAATTTTAACCTGTAAAATTAACCTAGTTAAGCCTTTAAATGTCACTTTAAGTCTGAATACTAGTGTCTTGAAAAATATCTAGTCAAATATTATTTATTGTCATCATGGCAAAGATGAAATAAATCAAGTGATTAGAGATGAGTTATTAAAACTATTATGTTTAGAAATGTGTGGAAAAAAATCTTCTCTTCGTTAAACAGAAATTGGGGGGAAAAATAAACAGCGGGGCTAATAATTCTGACTTCAACTGTATTTTGCACCACTCAAATGCATTGAAACAGCCACAACTAGTTCTTAAACATTAAAGGATGTGCTTTAAAAGTCTCCAACCAGATTTCAGACATTTTACTCTCTGAAATCATGGCGAAAAAAATACTATATTCTCTTACCAGTCCTGATCTCACCACAAACCCACTGTGCATCCTAAAATGCATCTTACCCAGTATACGCAGGGTCTATCAGAGGGTCGCCTTTTTCTTGTGAAGGGTGTGGATTCACATCTTACTGTCGCTTTCGTCCTCCCCATTAGCACTTATGAGGGAAAACAGTTGCTGGTGTGTCATACATCATCATGCCTTACACTTGGCATCCTGTTGCTGTTTCAAGCCACAAAGCAGCTTCCAGTTACGTCTACACTGTATAAACAGTAGAGAATGGTATGGATGGCCAACAGGGTCAAAAGTCTATAAACGAAACTCAACTTCTTTCTTTGTTCTGCATAAAAATGCCACACCCACTTATTACATCATCACAATGGACCAATAGGAGTAATGTACATTCTAGTATTATGATGTCATATCCAAGCCCATTCTGATTGTTACGAGAAAATGTAACCATTTTGCGCTTTGTCAAAAAACAGGCTAATTCATATAATGATTTCATTCGTATACAAATTTTAAAGGGAGGTGTGCTCCCTAACACCAACCCTAAACCCTACCCCTCATTATGGGTTGAGCAAATCATACTAAATGAAAAAAGTCAATTAGTGTTGAAATTACTTATTTGTTTTAACAAATTTAAGTGGATTGAACATAAAACAATCAAGTTGTCCCCCCAAAAAACTCAAAAATTGTGTTTCAGCAAATTTTAAATAGTTTGAACACATAGCAAACGTCATTTTTTGAGTCATCATACAAATAATAAGAAATAGCCACTGAATCAACGAAGTATGAATTGCCGTGAGATATAGCATTGGACATATTTTTGTTGTTTGTGTTCATATATCCTAACGTACAATCAGATCATATATAAAAATCTAGTCTCAGATAAAGGAATTTCATTGGCTGCTGCTTGTTGACATCTTGACACAATTTTCAGATGTATTATTTAAATACTTTTGGCCACAATGGCCTTCCATATCATGGAGCTTTGCAATGGAAAAAAAAATTTTGTAGTTGTTTTTTTACCAAGTGGTACATGAACCGATTTTAAATATTATTATTATTACTATAATTTTGATGTGCATTTAAAGCATAGGCCTCAAACTCAATTCCCAGCGGGCCGCAGCTCGGCACAGCTTTGCTTTGATCAAACACAGCTGATCCAACTAATCAAGGTGTTCATGACTCTTTTGAACACCTCGATTATTTGGATCAGCTGTGTTTGATCAGGGTTGGAGCAAAGCTGTGCAGAGCTGCGGCCCTCCAGGAATTAAGCTTGAGGCCTATGCTTTAGAGCATCTGTTAAATACTTAGTAACTGCATTCTGTACACACAGCAATAAAATACAGTTCAGTCCTGTTTTATGATGCTGCAGAGACTGGCATAAACAAAAAATGACTCAAAATATAGTGTTATAATTAAGATTTAACATCTGAGTGAATCAACTGGATCGGAATATTGAGTAGGGGGTGGGGCTTTATTCAGGGCGGGGCATTAGTCTATCTCTTGGGGCAGCAATCTAACAGTAAAGGGGGTCACACACCGAATGCCATGCATTTTAGAATAGCAAACATAGATTTCTATCAGTGTATCAGCACACCGTCGGCGCAAGTCTGTGGCACCCAGCTATGACTTAGGACACGGTGCATATTTTTGCCGCGCCACAGAGCGCCATCTGAATTATTTAATTTTAAATAACATGTGAATGTGCACGCCCCGTGTGCGTTACTTCCAACTGTCTAAGTGGCGCAACCGGTGTGCGACCCGCTTTAGAAGGGCGTAATTAAGAATATTGCGGCTGAAGCCGTCAAACTGACATTAAGGACAATCAATTCAGATGCCACTGTTTAATTTTTGCCTGCATTGACAAATATTCTTTAGTAAAACACTAACTAGAACCCGATCTGTAAAAATAGTAATAATATGAAGCAATCTGCATGAATGTTTTTTAATTTTGTTGTAAGATATAGAGTTGGATATCTTTTAGTTGTCTAAAGCTTATGTTAATATATGTCAACATACAATCAGATCATATATAAAAAATTTTGTCTCAAATTAAGCAATTTCATTGGCTGCTGTGCTTGTTGACACAATTTCCAAGTGTTTTATTTAAAGACTTTTGGCCACAATGGCCGAAAAAATCCTGTTGTTTTTTTTATTATCATTTTAATATGCAATCAAAGCATCTGTTAAATACTTCAGTAATCACATTCTGTACACACAGCAATAAGATGCAGTTCAGTCCTGTCTTTGTGATGCTTCAGAGATAGGCATAAACAAAAAAAAAAAAAGATTCAAAATATAGTATTATAATTAAGAAGTCCGAGTGAACCAACTGGAACTGAATATTGAGTAGGGGGGCGGGGCTTTCTTTTTGTGCATCATTCTCTCGTAGAAAACTAACAGTATAAGGGGTGTGGTTAAGAATATCCTGGCTGAAGCCGTCAGACTGACATCATCAGAGAAGGACCCGCGGAAGCAAATGCTCAAACTTTGATTGAAGATTTCCAAAACAAACTTATTTTTTTCACCAGATTAACTTGCACAGATTAATCGTTCACTCCACTCCAACACAATCTCACGGCAATTCGTAACTTTTTGATTTAGTGGCTAATTCGTATGAATTCGTACGATCTAATTCGTACAATTTAGTACGATTTGCTCATCCCCCAATGACAGTTGGGTTTAGGGGTGGGGTTAGGTGCCACTCCTCCTTTTTAAAATCGTACAATTTCGTATGACTGAACTCGTACGAATTCGTACGAATTAGCCACTAAACTGACAAAACGTAAAATACTTACGTTTTCGAGTGAGATCAGGCTGTTCACTCTAAATAACAACAATGTGCGCTAGTAAAATAAACATCATAAATTTTGATTTCATGTGGACTTTAAGACAACTACCTGTTGCTAAGATTACAACTGTGCCAATTATACCTTTTTTCAAGGTGTGACTCCAGTATTCCATGAAGGAAACAGACATTTAAATAGAAATGATCATATGTCATGAGATGAAAAACTTGCTCTGTGTATAAGTCTAGACTTTTAAAGACGTTAGATGCAGATGTTTTGTTTTTCTTACAGATCTTTACATGAGTTTTAACATGTGATACCGGCTTAAACTAGCCTAAAACCTAATGCTTCCTATATTTATCTGTTAAAAATGTAATGGTGTCATTGAACAATATATTCAGGTGCCACTGTTTAATTTTTGTCTGCATTTACAAATGTCCTTTAGTAAAACTCAGACTAATTAGGGCCAGATTTGTAAAAATAGATATAATATGTAGCAATTAATGTTGTTGTTTTTAAACTATGCATTGAATTATATTGTGTTTTAAAGCTGAAAACATCCATAAATGAAATAGAAGATATACTGATGAATCTCTTGACGTAAAACCATGAAAGGATGGTTTTCATACATTGGTGAGTTCAAGTTAATATAGATGAGCTTCTTGATATAAAATCTAAGTGTGACACTGGACAAACACATAAACACTAATGGGGTAAATGTTAGATTGTTAACATGGCATACAATAATGTGATCAAGAGTTAAAGTTATTCAATTCAATTAAATCTACAATAAATCATTCATGACCTGAGAGAGAAAGAATGTATCTTCAATTCAATGTAGATCGCTTTGGTGTAAAAGCATCTGTCAAATGAATAAATAATTAACTTTCATTCAAAGCAGTTTTCCAGCACCACAATCATTGGTGTAAGACTGTAGTAAATGAATGAGGCTTAACCATTGAACACAGAGAGAGAGAGAGAGAGAGAGAGAGAGAGAGAGAGAGAGAGAGAGAGAGAGAGAGAGAGAGAGAGAGAGAGAGAGACCCACCGTGGTCTTTCGCTCTCTCCTGTAATGATTGATGCTGAAGTTCATTACAGTGTGTTGGATTTGACCAGTGTAATAGAGCTTCATCACTCTCATCTGAGACAGAACGGCCTCCTAAAGAGAGACAAATGAGTCCTGTGTTCATTAACAAAAACCTCACACACACTCTCTCTCCCTCTCTCTCTCTCTCTCAATGATCAGTTATGGTCATCATCGAGTCAAACCATTGTTTTCTATTACTTTAGGTCAATGTCGGTCAGTTCTATACACACTCAAAAAAAAAATATGTCTGCTGTTTGTTCAAACGACTTATATAAATCAGCTGAAACAACACAATTCTTGAGTTTTTTTTCGTACAACTTAATTGTTTTATGTTCAATCCACTTAAATTTGTAAAAATAAATAAATAAATAAATAAATAGGTTAACCTAAATCCTTCATGTTGCCCCAACACAAATTGATTAAGTTGACGTAATTGTTTTGACAAATGTAAGTAGATTGAACATAAAACAGTTAAATTGTCCAAAAAGTACCCAGGAATTGAGTTGATTTAGCTCATTTTAAATAAGTAGTTTGATAATATATATATATATATATATATATATATATATATATATATATATATATATATATATATATATATATATATATATATATATATATATATACACTGTAAAAAATGCTGGGTTCCACATAATTTCTTCATGTTGTCCCAATACAATTTCGATTCAGTCAACCTAATCGTCTTTACAAATTTAAGTGGATTGAACATAAGACAATTAAGTTGTCCCCCCCAAAAAACTTAAGAATTGTGTTATCTCAACTCATTTTAAATAAGTAGTTTAAACAAGCAACAAAAATAATTTTTTCCAGGTGTATTTTGTGAAAATATTTCACTTTCAAATCCACTTCTGATTTTACAAGATCTTCTCTGGGAATAAAGAAATGGTGAGACTTTAAAGCCAGAGCTAGAATGCAAAATAAAAAGATTTTTGACAATATTTTGTAGCATGAAGGTTTTCTGCTGAGAATCTGACTACTGTCTTGGTTTGCACTGCGAAAAGCAATTACTTTAAAAAATAAGTAAACCCATTGCATTAAAAGTGACAAGTTGATTTTACTTCCAAAAATGTAAATAAGTATTTCTGTTCAAACTTAAAACTATTAAGTTCACTTAACTTAATTTTGATAATTTTGCACATAGTTCATTTACCTAATCATTTTAAGGCAGTGTTTAATATATTTCTTTTAAGTAAAGTCAACGAATCGCTTTTTACAGCGTGGATAAATAATACTTTTCACTAAATTAATTAGATTATTTATTTATTTATTTTGCCAGACCTCAATGGTGAAGTTAATGTTTCATGTAAAGTCATCAAAACTGAACATCGGTGTAATTCTATGTTGAATTAATATTTCGGATATCACAGTTTAAAGGGAAACAAAAAAGTAATAAATGAAATTATTCCAAGCATTAATGCTGTTTTAAAAGCAAGATGCTAAAAAGCTCAAGCTTCGCAATGCTCCTTCAGGAGAATTAGCATTCAAAATAGATCATGTTCATCTTTAAGTCAAAGATTTTACCCCATGGTCTGTTGACATTGATGACAGATGTGCTCTATTACCTGCTCAAAACACATCAAACAAAGTCAATCTGCTGGACGTGTAAAGAGCAAAGACACCTTTAAATAATGCCTAACTATTATCCAGTAAAGTTAAACAATAAATATAATGTACTGAAGATAATTCAAGATTAATATTTCCAGAAATTGCTTATGCAAAGCGTTCAACAGTGTAAAATATATAAATACATTTATATTAAAAAAGCAAGCAATGCTGCATTTTTCATACATACAGTTGAAGTCAAAATTATTAGCCCCCCGTTTATTTATTTCCCTAATTTCTGTTTAACGGAGAGCAGATTTTTTTCAACACATTTCTAAACATAATAGTTTTAATAACTCATTTCTAATAACTGATTTATTTTATCTTTGTCATGATGACAGTAAATAATATTTGACTAGATATTTTTCAAGACACTTCTATACAGCTTAAAGTGACATTTAAAGGCTTAACTAGGTTAATTAGGTTAACTAGGCAGGTTAGGGTAATTAGGCAAGTTATTGTATAGTGATGGTTTGCTCTGTAGACAATTAAAAAATATATAGCTTAAAGGGGCTAAAAGATTTGACCTTAAAATGGATCATTAAAAAAAAGTGTAAAACTGTTTTTATTCTAGTCACAATAAAACAAATAAGACTTTCTCCAGAAGAAAAAATATTATCAGACATACCATACTGTCCTTGCTCTGTTAAACATCATTTGGGAATATATATATATATATATATATATATATATATATATATATATATATATATATATATATATATAGATATATATAGATATAGATATATATATATATAGATATATATATATAGATATATATAGATATAGATATAGATATATATATATATATATATATATTGTTAGAATTATTCGTTTTATATTATTAATAGTTCAATTGATGCATGCTCTTTTTGTCATTTGCTATTTAATAAAACATACAAATGATTAAATTTGTCAAATAATAGTCACCTTATGCTTCAAAATATGTGTTACATCAAATAGGCTATATATTGAGTTGATCAATAATTAATTAAACTGAAACAAAACAACAACAAATATGCAATGAACAAATCGTCTCCCCTGAACAGTTTTATGCAAACATATTGCACCATATTTATTGTGAGGTCGATTGGAATATATCAGTCTGCCATTGTGTTCTTCAGCTTATTTATTTCCATCACCGTTTTTTCAACAAAGAACTGGGGGAGATTCCGCCTCAGAGGGACAGAAATGCTTTAAGAGCACATGCAAAAAAAAAAAAATGGTCGAAACAACGAGAACGGCCCGTTAAAACAACACGGGGAAATCAGACAACAAATGGCAACACATGCAAAAACTCACTAGACAGCAACTTATAAATACTTATTATTCTTTTAAAAAGTCTCTTTACAGTCTCGTATAGTGCACATGTGTGTCGCGCGGACACATTTCATATTTACAAAATGTACAAAATAATAAATTAAAAATAAAGGAATTTGAACAAACCTGAAAGCAATGTCGAAATCGAACAGATATATATAAAAGTCGGTAACACTTTCGGTAACGTCTTCCGTGTGTAAATGCTTAACAGGTTACGTGTTAATATACATTCAAATATTATAAACTTTGAGTCATATTTATAGGCTATTTAGAATCGAATAAATATAAACAGATAATCCGTTAAGCATTGTGCAGGCCTCGTAGTTTTTTTTTTTAATGTTACCTACAGAAGTATCCTAATAGTCTCCTTTGAGCTGTGCTTCATGCATCTGTTGCGTGTGGCCCCTGACCAGTGAAACAAGGGTCAAGTAAATGTTCATTTGAGGAGTCATTTATATTGAGGAGTTCATTCATGGCCTGCTGCCCGGTTCGATTTGTTGATGTTGACTCCGCACCGCGAACCTGTTGACGTGCACTGGAATTGGCACCACGATTTTGGGGTTCCGGACGGGTTCACCGGATCTGTTGTTGACGTTTCCGGCTTTGATCCGTTTCCATTTGGCCCTGCGGTTCTGGAACCAGATTTTGACCTGGACCTCGCTGAGTTTGAGCGCATGCGCGATCTGCGAGCGCTCGGTGAGGGACAGATACTTCTTACAGTGAAACTCCTTCTCGAGTTCCAGCAGCTGCTCGCTCGTGAAAGCAGTCCGTCTCCTGCGGCTCTTCCCCGCAGAGCCGCCCGGCGGTAACGCGTCCTGTGAGCCGCCTTTCAGTTTGCCTTTCTGGGACGCCGAGGCGCAGGTGTTCCCGTCGGAGAAGCTTTCGTTCTCGCTGTCGGCCGAGCTGTCCTCCCGGTCACTGCACGCGGCCTCCGCTGCTTTCAGGTCCAGTTTCTCGTCATCTGAACTGTAGAGTTTGGTTTCGCCTGAAGAGGATGAAAAGTAAGATTTTGAGCACTTGGAAATATCATGCACATTTCTGCCCAAATCGACTTTTAGGTAGGCTATTGAATTAAATGTGGTGTCGAGCAGAAGTCAAAAGTAATTTTTGACAGCTTCGAAATAATTAGGCTACTGGTCAAGAACATTGAATTAAAATCGAGAAAAAAATTAATTAGCAAATTATGAAATGTGATTTAAATAAAAAACATTGCGCCAAAATAGAATTTCTAATCAGTTGCTTTATGATTTAATCTACTCCATTTGACACTTCACATGTAGACAATAGTTAATAAATGTACCAAAACACTAAAATCTTTAGGAACTTGTGTATAACTGTATTTTCCTCCTTTAAAGCGGGGCCAGAAGTGCGTTTCACTTTTTAAATATGGAATGCTTACGAAATGTGTGTGAAAGCCCGAGTTAAAATGACAATATAACAAGATTTTTTATAACAATTTCAAAGAGTGCTGCAACATTACAGATTGAGTAATTGTTAATAATTTGTTCGTATCTTTTTTTTCCAATTCAGTCTGCTTTAATTTCAACTTTAAAAAAAACATAATTTACAGAACATATTTAGAATTATCATGCAACGATTGTAGTCTGGGGCGTATAATTAATTTTAAACTCCCTTGTGACAGGAGTTGAGGCCTGTGCCACATGACGATCAATTGACAATGTTTTGTTTTTCTTTTACATATTTATGAAATTCCTTAATATATTTGAAATAAAAATGCATTCTGTTCATTCAGTGCATAAAAAGCGTATATTTTAAACATTTCATTCAAAAGCAGTGTTTACAAATACGACTTCTATATTTTACATTCACATCATAAATATATTTAAAAACATCATATGAAGTTTCGTCATATTTCTGACTGCAACAATCTTTTAACCATTATTTAACCCATATTGTAGCCCTATAATGTTTTTATTTTTTAAGTTTATTTGATTTGTGTTTCTTTTTTAAATATTATTATTTAGTTTAAAACTCTTTACTGTTGGGTTTTGGTGTAAAAAAGTTGAATTCAGATTACAAATTATTTTATTAACATTCTAACTCACCAAAACCAGTGTTATCTAAAATAATTACAGGATAAAAGCTTGTTGTGGAATTTTGAGACTGTGAAACATTCTAAATTCTAAATAAAGTTCTTTTATTAAAGTTCTTTTGAGTTCTAATTAGAACTTTTTTGAATAGATCTTTAATTAGAACTTTTTGCGCTCGTGATTAAACCACCTGTCAGCGAGACTTGGTCTCCGGTGCTCACCTGCGACTGCTTGAAAAGTTTCCGTGAAATTGAGGAGTTCAGAGCCTTTGAGTTCGTCATGCGGGCTCTCTTGCCGGTTCATCCCCGTCCCGTCTGCGCCTAACCGGGGTCCCGGCATCTCCTGCGGGGGGTAGAAACTATCTGGAGGGTCCGAGAAACTAGGCAGGGTGGTGGTGAGCGCCACCATGGAGGGCATCCCCTGCCCTAACCCCGCGCAAAAAGTGTTTGTCAGACGCCCTGCAAAAGATGCCAGCGGTGCCAAAGGTGGGATCCCCGACGGTAATGACGAATGAGACAGGGCTTGTGGAATCATAAGCGGTCGGTACGGCATAAACATCGGGTAGCCCGTGTAGAGCAGGTGGCCCGGCCGGGGCTGTGGAGTGCCAATCAAAGAATCAATGGAAAACGCCGTGCCCGTACCGCTCGGTCTCTGCATGGTGAACGGAGCGCGGTCTGGTCGTATAAATCCCGTGCTGCACTAGCCTTCAAATCACCCAAATGTGTGTCCACTGTTATCCTGGCGCTGCTGTAGGGTCCTCGCCGTCCAACTGACTGAGACCTGATGCGTTTTTTGTCTGGAGCTCTCCCTGTCTCAGCCTCTATTTGTCACATACTGAGACATAAACACACACATACACACACCCCTCTCTCACTCTCTCGTGCGCGCGCTCTCGCCCTCTCTCTCTCTTTCTCTCAGTTATCATCAATACAAGAGGATAGAAGGGGGAGTTGCCCTGGAGACTCATCCATCTTCCTCAAATTACGCTTCATTTCCTTATTCAGTCCCTGACTTTTTAGGCCGCCTAGAGAGAGGGGGGGTAGTTTCCCAGTGGGTCAAGTCCCCTCCTCTGGAAAGCGAATGTGAGGGGACTGCGCTGACCACACCAACCCAATCAACTATTATTAATTTTGATTGATGATAAGTAATTACTTTGTATTCAAGGGAAGATATATAACAACGGTTCTTTTGTTGATTCTTTCAGAGGCCGATGGCATCGGAGTCGTGAGGGCGGAGAGGCAGATGTTTCGGCCCTCTTGTGAGAGAGAGTCTTTTCTATTCTGCGGGGAGAAAGAGTGAATCTGGCCGACAATTATCCCCAAGAGAGAGATTTTACTGATGAAATGACGTTTGAATGTGGAGATCTGTGTGAACTCCGCTTATAAAATAGGGGAGAATTAAGATATGTATATAAATATCTGATTATATTTAGATGGATTCGAGATGAGAATAAAAAAGAAAGTCGGCATATTTGAACATTTGTAAGCTATCTAGGCCTAGCTACCTAAATTATTGTAGGTCTTAGCCTATGTTAGTCGACTTTTTTGTTAGCTACAAACATCATGAATTTTTAGTCACCAGCAGGGTGTGAATTTTGGGAGGTTCTGACCCCCCTAATTAGCTTCTGAACCTCCCTAAAGCGTCAAAACAAACAGTTGGAGGAGGCAAAATGGGAAATGTAAAATACATTTGTGTGGAAATCTAAATATGCATTTCAAAAGGCTTATAAAGCTTAATGTATGCTACTACAAAAGTTAGAAAAGTTCCTTAAAATGTATATGCAGCTCCAGAATATATATTGCCGGGGTAACCATAGTAACAGCAGGCGGCGCAAGCACTTTTCCAACTGTCTTTATTTAAGTAGCTATTGCTAACATCCGTTTAGTTGAGAACAATAATCTTTGTATAGACTATTATTTTCATACTTAAAATTATTTATAGCAACATTATTTGTCAAAATAATGTTTTTATATACATATTAATTTTAATCAAGAATAATGTGAGATTTATGGGAGGATACGAACCCCCTAATGAGGTCTTGAACCCCCCTAATGTAGGCTACATCAAAACAAACACTGGGGGAGGTTGAAAGGAAAAATTTTAAAGTAGCCTATATACATTTGTGTGGAAATGTAAAATATACACTTCAAAGGCGTTTTCAAATAGCCTAACGTTTGAGTTAGGCAAGTTCGCTAAATGTGCAAGCTCGAGTAAAGAAATTGCGCCAGAGGGGGTAACCATAGCAACAGCAGGTGGCGCGAGCACTTTCCGTTAGGGTCGGACTGAACTTCTAGCAAAAAACAGGTAGGAATAACTGTCATTATATATGATTTTTTTTAATAACATTTTCATAGCATATGTTTGAAGAGAAAAGTTTTTGTTAAACGGCGTCGCATTTTTGTGTTAGCACATTAATGGTTGTGTTAGTTTAAATTTGTTAGACAATCTCTGAGTAAACTTATATATAAAATGTGTTGATATAACTGAAAAAATGGCCGATCTCGAGTCATGATTAACAAGACGTTTCTCCGATAACGTGTGCTTTTTTGTTAAATTTGCTTAATATTTGTAAAACTTTGGATTGATAAACTTAACACAGCTTTCAGCAGGTTCTCAATGATTCCCTCTGATAACTTCATCCTTTTAAAGAGACTTTTCCCTTAGTTATTAAAATATTTTTACAGATTAGGCTAGTTTGTAAATTAGTATCGTAGTCACTAATTTACTATGTTAAAATGTATAGGTATATGTAAATATGGTATCTTCACCGATATTCAGAGAAGTATCCACGGTGTAAAATCAAACGGATAACTTGACAGTATGTTAGGTAGCTACACAGAAAATTAAGAAGGAAAGACTTTAAGAGGCAAAAGTAATCATACTTTGCTTTAATAGGTTAGAATGTCATTTATTTTTTTCTAAAAAGAAAAAACAAAGAAAAGGGGTCTAAAATTGTACCCTCTGAGCGGTTTCTCTTTCCCTGCTAAGCATTAATTTAATCGGAGATCATTTTACCGTTTAAATGCCAATTCACTTCTGATGATGATTAGGCGCTATTGAGTCCTGCGGGGCGCGCGCTCTCCAACTGGCCGTCTGATTGCGCGAGGACATAAACACATCACCTCCGACTCTGATTAGCGATGGAGGACCCACAGATGCTAATTATTCTTATAATTGCAAATGACTCCATTCAGGAGCAGTGCTCTTTGATCTATTGAAACCAGACAGCGCGCGCTCTCTCTCTCACGCTACTGAATGGGATACAATCAGAGCCCCCTCCTCTCGGTCATCGTATATGAGACTTTTATCAAAGATCTGCTCATAGACAATCGTTTCGCACCTTTGTTCTTCACTACATGAGCTACACACGAAGGGGAAAAAACAAAGCACAGTCTACCCGGCTTTATTATATATTTGACGCGCAATTAATAACTTAGTATCTAAATGGCGCAGGATAAAAGAGAGGAAATATTTTTATTGTTAAAGATTCCTTACAATTTTGTAAAACTAATGTGTTTGCAGGTCTAGTGGGACTACTGGTAAAATGTAAATTAATATTCAGAATAATATAATAGAAAATATGCAGAATAACGATGGATAAAGTATTAAAATGTTTTGATGCTATATTTTGTTTTGATAATATTTATAATTTTAAACGAGACTAAAGATCTTATGTTCTTAAAATTATTATTATTATTATTATTATTATTATTATTATTATTATTATTATTATTATCAGGCTATTATTAATATATTAATAAAATATTTGTAAGTTATATAATTATTAAAATCATTGGATTATAAAATGTGAATATCCCAAAAGAAATGATCTAAAAAGTAATATAATTATTTTTAATTCTAATAACTATCACAAAATTATATATCTTTCCAATTATATTATATAAACATAATTATGACTTATAGTAATTATAAATATATCTAATAATAATAATAATAATAATAATAATAATAATAATAAAATCTATTATCTAAATTCTTAAAATAAAATCGATCAAAAATAATTCTTGTATGATTGTAACAATATTAAGCAAATATATTATAAAATAAATTTTTGCAATCAACATTTGTAAGAATCTATTAGGAAATATTTATTAATAGTAATAATAATAATAATAGTAATAATAATAATAATTGTAATAATAGGCGGTTCATTGTGATGTGGCAGCCCCTAATAAATAAGGGACTAAGCCGAAATACAATGAGTTAATAATAATAATAATACCAAAATTAATAATGTGGTTAATCTTTTTAGTCAACGCTCTTTGCATTATTGCTGGTGTTCTGTAGAGTCAAGGTGACAGGATCATTAAACATGTGAGACCTTTACTTGTTGGTTATCATTCAAGTGCTTGCCTCTCCATAACATAATCACATAATACTTCTGCACATCTCATCTCCATAATGCTTCTCTGAAGGAAAATCCACACGTGGGTGATCTCATATCAGTCGATTAACCTGATAACAACCTGTAGCGTTACTTGTAGATGTAGATATGATTCTGTGAACATACATGTATAAAAATATAGAAAAATATATAGGTGAGTTTTGAAAAATGTTGAGTTTTGGTGATCACTCTAAAAAAGATAGATTGTTTGGAACCCAAACTTTGGTAAAATAAGCCAAGCATTGAGTTAAAAAGAGTTAAACAACTCATTATATTTAAGAGGGATGCATAAACATAAAAATTAAACGTATCAATTTAAAATTCTTAAATAATAAGATAATCATAATATGTATGATAAATAATATGCTAATAATATGATAAATGGTAATATTATTCTATTCCAAAACTAAAAAAGACCCAACTATTGTGTAAAAAAAAAGTGTGATTTAAATTTAATTGAAAAACTTAAATCAATATTGGGTTTGTCCATATTTTCACCCAATGTTGGGTTAAAACAAAGCCAACATTTAATCATGCAAGATTTTTTAAATTCTATTTGAATCTAAATCTATTCTGAATGCATCACTCTAAAATTTGTTGGATAGATTGTTACCCAATATTGGTTTAAAATTTTCAATGAAATTTAAATGACACTTTTAAACTCAATGCTTGGGTTATTTGACTTTTTTGGGTAATTATCTTTTTTTATAGTTGTCATTTTTCAAAACTCACCTATATTTTTCTATATATTATGTTCACAGAATCACATCTACATCTACGATAGTTCTGTTACATGTTGTTAGACACTTTCCTTCCAAAAACCCCCCCCTAAAATAATTAGGTTTTAATAGGATCAGCTCTTATAAATATTTAAGTATTTAAATGTAATTATTTTTGACACAGAATAGCAACTAAAATTAATTCTTAATACAAATAATTTCTTAAATGTTTATTTTTCAATAAAGTGAAACTATTAAAGCGTTCAGCATTAATTTTAAATTAATTTTAAATATATGTTCCTTTCATATTACATTAGTTTTTTTCTTAATTAATTCCTATCAGTGATTTGGGAATTGTCAGTAGGAGTTGAGGTTGTATTTGAGCTCTATGGCGCCTCACTGTGGTGGAATACAATAATGTTGCATCTCCTCCTATTTCATTCTTCATAAGCAACCTCTAATCTTCTTTCCCGATGCTTTACAATCAACACAAATAAAAAGCACACGCTCAAATAATAGCATTAATCAATTCATCCATTTAATGATTTCCTATAAAATCGTCACTTGATCAATTCATCCACAAATCATTCCCAAAACAAATCTTTGGAAAAACAGTGACTTGACGGTATAAAACTCACTCTGTGTCATATGTTCTGCTCTTTCTCTCAGTGCATATAGTCTCTGAATGCCAGCATTATATAGTTTTTGAGGAAGGTTGGTAAACCCAGTTTGGGGATGACCCGGTGCAGACGGCCCTCCAGAAATGTTCGTAGTCTGTGACGGGCCAGATGTTGGAGAGATCGAGGCGTCTGAGTCAGAGCAAACAGAGATTCGTAGAATTCACGGTGTTTCTGTGCCAAAAACAAGATATAAAATTAATATCTGATATTGCGAGAAGATTATTTTGAGGTTGTAGAGACCTGTTGAGTCTGCTGATTGTGATATGAAAGGGTCAGTTCACCCCCAAAAATCAATAATTTAACGTTACTCAATATTTACTAGTTTCAATCCTATGAGTTTCTTTCTTCTATTGAACACAAGAGATGATATTTTGAAAAATTATGGAAACCTGTAACCATTGACTTGTGCCATATTTGTTCTTCCTAATATGGAAGTCAATGGTTACAGTTTTATAACATTCTTCAAAATATCTTCTTTTTTGTTCAACAGAAGAAACTCATGAAGGTTTATAACCACTTGAAGGTGAGTAAATAGTGAGTACATTTTCATTTTGGGTAAACTGTCCCTTTAAGAAAAGACACTGCAGGTGAAAAGGGTAAAAAGGAAGAGAGTTATATATTAAGTTATATTACGTTTTTTGAATTACAAGATGTTTTAAATTACATGAATTTTCATACACTTCCTGTGCAAGAATCCGAAGGTGTTTAGCATGTTGGAGTGAAAGATTTTTATATAAGGATTTATCTCTTTTTATTGCTTTGTTATTCTGAAAATATGTCACCAAAACAAACTAAATTTGTTGGAAACCATTTTGGTAACCCTTCATATTGAAGATCCAGTAGTTAGTATAAATGAACAACTGCAAACAATGTATTTATTGCAGTATTTTATCATCTTTGTTAATGTTAGTTAAATAAAATGTATGAAATAGTCATTCATTTCTAGTTTTTGCTAACTCACAGTGCATTAACTAATATTAATAAAGGGATAGTTCACCCAAAATTCGATCATTATTTACTGTATTTGTTTAAAAATAAATTTGTTTTCTTCTGTTGAAAACACACACACACACACACACACACACACACACACACAATTTAAAAAATGTTGGAAACCTGTAACCGTTGACTTCCATAGTTTTTTTTTCTTGCTATGGAAGGTTTCCAGCATTCTTCAAAATATCTCTTTTTTGTGTTCAACAGAAGAAAAAAAAGTTTTGGATCAAGGGTTAGAAAATAATGGTAGAATTTTCATTTTTTTGGTGAACTATACCTTTAGCAAGCACAAATTTGGGATATGAATAGTGCATTAGTAAATGAACTATGATTATTTAATGTAAAAAAAGTAACTAACATCAACTAATGGAACCTTAAAAGTCCTACAACATATTAAGGAATGCAATCTGTAAAATATCTTTACATTAGACTGAAAAAAAGAATTATGAAAAGCTAAAAATCTGACGAGTGAAACACTTGAAACAAATATCAGAGGAAATCTGACCTGAAAGACGTCAGGAGGAACTGCTTCAACCCAGGCGTCAGTGATTTTGAGTCGGTCGTAGGCGTTTAAGAGCACTTCTATTGTTCGTGGAGATGAGCAGCAGTATTTTAACACCTGTGCAAGACATGGTATAGAGTCAAGCAGTTAAACTAAAAGAAAAACTAAAACAAATAAACAGGGAGATTAAAAACAAAAACAAATGGACAGTCTTTTTAATGTATTTTAAAATGTCATTTATTCCCCCAAATTATTGCTTCACATATTTGTGGAAATCATACAGTGTAAAAGCCAGCAGTCAACTTTATCAAATGAAATGAGTGTAGTTAATTCAAAATGTACTGAAAGTTAATTCTACTCATTTATAAAAGAGTTTTGAATTCAGTGTTGAAGGTAATGAATTAGTTAAACACCTCATTACTTAAACAGAGTGAGTTCACAGTACTCATATAGATTAGTTTTAACTCAAATGGTTTGCTGCAATCGGTTTCCTCAAACTGTTTGAGTTGCCTTAACATATCGGGTTTTACTGTACTCAGTTGGTTTGAGTTCTCTTCATTTATCAGGTTCTACTGTGCTCAAATTGCTTCATTTACTCACATGGATTAAGTTCACAGTACTCATTAGGATTAGTTTTTGAACTTAAATAGTTTGTTGCAATCAGTTTCCTCAAACGGTTTGAGTTAACTTAACTTTTTGGGTTTTCCAGTGTAATTTTTGATCAGGGTTTTTATCTTTTATTTTTAACTTTAACATTTATTTATTTATTTATTTTTTGGGAGAATCTTGTTAAATGAATGTTGAATTTTGTCTATTATTTTGTGGAAACTGTGATTTTTCTAAAAGAAATCAAATTAAATAATCAAAAATAGTATTAACAACTTAAAAGAGTATTTATTTATGTATTTATTTTTATTTCGTTTTTCATATTTTTGTTAAGAATGTAAAAACGTTTTACTTTTTTTTGTTGTTGTTTTTTTTTTTTAGAAAGTTTGAATTATTAAATGAAATATTTATTGTTAAAAAAATCATAAACTAGAGTGTTAAATATACACTGTGGAACAAAATTCTGCAAGATAAAAAAACAACAACTGACACCTGTGGTTGCCAGAATTATACAGTTAAAATATACAAATAAAAATGAATGAAGGGCGACACGGTGGCTCAGTGGTTAGCATTGTCACCTCACAGCAAGAAGGTTGCAGGTTCGAGTCCTGGCTGGGTCAGTTAGCTTGTCTGTGTGGAGTTTGCATGTTCTCCCGTGTTGGCGTGGGTTTCCTCCGGGTGCTCCGGTTTCCCCCACAGTCCAAACACATGCGCTACAGTTGAATTGAATAAACTAAATTGGCCGTAGTGTATGAGTGTGTAGGGATGTTTCACAGTACTGGGTTGCAACTGGAAGGGCATCTGTAAAACATTGGCTGGATGAGTTAGCGGTTCATTCCGCTGTGGTGACCCCTGATGAATTAAGGCACTAAACCGAAGGAAAATGATTGAATGAAATTAATGAAATAAAAAATATTTAATCTACATTACATAGATAAGAACTTATTATTACTTGCTACAACTAAATTAAACTCTCATAAGAAAAAAGAAACAGTAATTTCAACAATAACCAAAAAGAAAATCTCAATTTTGATAAGCTTAATATATAGTTAGTCAACATATAAAGTAAGAAGCATATATTTAATCAGCTATCAAATATTTACTGCAGCAAATTACAGTCATTTATTACAGTGAAAAAAATATTGTAAATAATGTATCAAATCAAAATGAAAGAATTCATTAATTCTGTCTTATTTAATGATTTGTAAATTTTTTTATTAATATAAAGCATTTGTTTTACATATAATTTTGTTACTTTTGACTGACCTAATGCATTCTTGCTAAATAAAAAATATAATATTTAGATGCTGATTATTATCTGAGAGATTCGCCATCTAGGGCGACACGGTGGCTCAGTGGTTAGCACTGTCACCTCACAGCAAGAAGGTCACTGGTTCGAGTCCCAGTTGAGTAAGTTGGCATTTCAGTGTGGAGTTTGCATTTTCCCTGTGTTGGTGTGGATTTCCTCCAGGTGCTCTGGTTTTCCTTAAAGTCCAACGACATGCGCTATAGGCGAATTGAATAAACTAAATTGGCCATAGTGTATGTGTGTGAATAAGTGTAGGGTGATTCCCATAACTGGGTTGCAGATGGATGGGCATCCGCTGTGTAAAACATATGCTGGATAAGTTGGTGGTTCATTCCGCTGTGGCAACCCCTGATAAATAAAGGGACAAAGCCGAAGGAAAATGACTGAATGAATGTCATCTATACCAAATTGAACATTCTTCAGAAACCAAACAATTGACCAGACTGCGATTTGCTTTACATAACAAAGAGTCTTTCTGAATAACAAACATTTTTTGGCGATCAGTTTCCTGTCAGCTTCCACCTGTTTCAACATCTCCACCTGTGCTGTGCAGGTCAAAGGTGGAAAGTTGTATTTTTGGGGAACATTGCATGGAATAATTAACTACTTGGGCTGATGAACAGATTGGGCCTCCCTCTGGGGGATTGTAGGGAATTTCTGCAATTACTGCTAATTAATCTCCTATTAACATTTGCCTCGTTAAGACTCAGGCAATTTATTTGGCACAAGTGGGACTCGTTGGATGCGTGAGATCAAGTGTTTTTAGCAGAGCGCTTTTGAACGACAGAAATAAATCCATCTGAAAGTGATTATTTCTCTGTTTGTGACAAGTAAGGAATTATATGTGGCTCGTGGTAAACTGTGATAATAGAGTTAATTTCTATATATTAGCTCAATTGGATAAATAGTTATAGAAAACTGTAATTTTGTCGATAGAAAATGGAGGCCTGCTTCGGTTGGGGGTTCCAAGGGGATGACCGGCAAACAGGTTAGTTTCAAAAATCCATGTTTTTAATAATTTCTTTCATTTTTGTGTCATTATAAAACAGATAGAGGATATTTTGAAATAAAATGCTGATTCATTTGATCACTATTAGAAAAAAATTATAAAAAAATTTTTTGTATTTCGCAGATATAAAATCCACACAGGATTTGGAAAATAATGACAGATTTTCAGATTTTTATGTTTCGATTTAGACTTTTTAACTAGGTCAATTATATGCCTTTTTTTCTGCAAACACTGTTTATTTTTCTTTAATTCATTTAGTAATTCTCAATTTCAATATGTCCATTGAGTATTAGTTGACTGTCTGCTTAATATCTGTTGATGCTGCTCCTTCAACAGACATTTAACTGACTATAAGAAACTTTGCAAGTACATGTCAATCCCAACCAAACAGTCTACTTATAATCTAATGAGAATTAGTTGTCATGTATATGCTATGTAACTCAAACGCACCATCAAAATGAAGTGTGACCAAATTTTTTATCTTGATTCAATATATATCTTATACATATACAAAATACAGTCTACAGTATAAATAAGCTACAACACAGCACCATTTAAAAAGCAAAGTTTTTTACTTAAATGATAATTAAAAAAAATATTTTGTCTACTTATTTGAAAGTGATCACTATGCATAAACTGGCATTCAAAATGCCAAAAATACACTCACCGGCCACTTTATTAGATACACTTGTCCAACTGCTCGTTAACACAAATTTTTAATCATTCAATCACATGGCAGCAACTCAATGCATTTAGGCTTGTAGACAATTCGCACAGGCTCACCACAATTGGACAATAGAAGATTGGAAAAACGTTGCCTGCTCTGATGAGTCTCGATTTCTGCTACGACATTCGGATGGTAGGGTCAGAATTTGGCATCAACAATATGAAAGCATGGATCCATCCTGCCTTGTATCAACAGTTCAGGCTGATGGTATAATGGTGTGGGGGATATCTTCTTGGCACACTTTGGGCCCATTAATACCAATTGAGCATCGTGTCAACGCCACAGCCTACCTCACTACCTTGTTGCTGACCATGTTCATCCCTTTATGACCACAGTGTACCCATCTTCTGATGGCTACTTCCAGCAAGATAACGTTAATGTCATAAAGCGCGAATCATCTCAGACTGGTTTCTTGAACATGACAATGAGTTCACTGTACTCAAATGGCCTCCACAGTCACCAGTTATCAATCCAATAGAGCACCTTTGGGATGTGGTGGAACGGGAGATTCACATCATGGATGTGCAGTCGACAAATCTGCAGCAGCTGCGTGATGCTATCATGTCAATACGGACCAAAATCTCTGAGGAATATTTTCAGTACCTGGTTGAATCTATGCCTCGAAGGATTAAGGCAGTTCTGAAGGCGAAAAGGGGGTCCAACCCGGAACTAGCAAGGGGGACCTAATAAAGTGGCTGGTGATATATATCTAATTTAAATCATTGTTAAATAGAAAACCTCATTAAGTAATGGCTACATCATGCCATTACAGATGATTCTTTCCCTCCAAATAATAAATAGTAAATTCCACAGAGAAAATAAATGAAATGACTATATGATTCAAGTAATTGATGAGTGAGACTTCTAAATGAACATTAGCAGACGACTGTCTTTAATTCACGTTTACTTTACTCTTTCTCCAGGTCTAATCCTGCATTCAACCTGAAGAATAGCATTTAATCATTCCAGTTTGGAAAAGAACCAGCTCAAACTGTGAGATGTACACAAGTAATCATAAATATTTACTTCAAAATAAAATACTTCCCTGAGTAAAAATATATGATAATAAAAGTTATTTAGCAATGTCTATGAGAAAACACGATAAATGATCTATCACTAGTCAAAAAAGTAGCTCATTTCAATATTATGAATAGCTTATACAAATGTGAAAAGATGCTATAGAATGTTTTAAATAATAGAAGTTGCTTTTTTTATGCATGAACATGTTAGCAATATTCAACAAAAACATGCTAGCAACATGCTACATATTTTAAAGCATAACATGCTTGCAACTTGTAAAACAAGGTAATAACATGCTAAAACAACCTGATCTCACGAGGAAACATAAGTATTTTACGTTTTGTTAGTTTAGTGGCCAATTTTTACAAATTCGTAGTTCAGTCGTTCGAGTTCAGTCATACGAATATGATTTTAAAAAGGAGGCGTGGCACCCAACCCCACCCCTAATTCCATCCGTCATTGGTTGATGAGCAAATCGTACTAAATTGTACATATGAGATCGAAATAATTCATACGAATTAGCCACTAAATCAAAAAGTTACGAGTTGCTGTGAGATTGTGTTGGCTAAAACATACTGGTTGAAATGATTAAATCATCTAAGCAATGCTATCAGTTTGTTAGAACATGCTAAAACGAGAGAGAGAGAGAGAGAGTCGTTACAAACAGTTTGGCGTTTCCCAAATCCATTGCTTTAACGAACATTCGCAAACTGCATCGCAAACTTGTACGCTTGCAACTACACATCTAGAGCTGTAGTTAGAAACCTAGTTCCTGGTTGTGTTCTAATCCCAGTTATCCCCCCTATGCCCTATTCATTTAGAACATTCTGACATTTAAACTTGGAATTTTTAAAGAAAAAAGCATTAACGTCATTCCTCTTGCATGTAATTTCGTTTCAAAGTATTTTTTACAGTTCAGTTTTAGCGATCTTCATATTGACAATTGCGTCTCCTTTGCAGTGCACTTTGAAAACATTTATACCATTTTGAAAGCAGCTGTGGCTCAGGTGACCTATTATTTAAAAGCGGAATTTACGTTCCGTCTCCAAAGCTTGTGAAAACAAAAATATATAGCATCCGTTAATACTTTTAATTTATAGTAGGTTAAATGTATCTGTACTGTAAGACATAGGCCTGATGGAACATTTCTGCAGTGGTTTGAATGTGTCAAATTGTAAAAGTAGACTTTTAAAAAACTAAATAAACAATATCCTACTTAATAATACTACTAATAATAACAATACTACTACTACTAATGCTAATAATAACATAATAAATTATTAATAATAATAATAATAATAATAATAATAATAACATAATAAATTAATAATAATAATAATAATAATTATTATTATTATTATTATTATTATTATTATTATTATTAATATTATTTTATGTTATTATTATTATTATTATGAATTAGGATTTTTTTCTTTTCCTAATAAATTGCTTACTGTAAATTACAACCATTAGCCTAACGATTTATGTGATTTATTTATAAAATTATAATACCTGTTACTAAGTGGTTTTATGTTTAAGAATAGAATATGGAATATCCTCAATAATATTTGTAAAGGAAACATTGGCCCTATATGTGCCGTTTACATATTTCAATTAATGTGGAAAAGGAGTGCATGTTTTTATCAAAACTAATATTGGATTTTTTTTTTTAAATGCGTGTGGGTGTAAAACAATATAAATTGCACAAAGTTATGGGGAAGTTGTTACTCCACCCCGTTAAGAGTGTCATTACGGATGTTTTATGTTATAACTAGCGTAGTTCCAATGATTTTTTTCCCAATCTTTTCCCAAATGATGCATCATACTATGATAGTTCAGCCGCGAGTTATGTTGTTGTTTGGGAAACGCACCCCAGAATAGCATAGCTGATGGCTAATCGTATTTGAAATGTAAAATTGCATCAGATGTATAAAGATAGTTTACCTTACAATGAATATTTACTCACCATTTACACACCCCAACTTTTTACATTTTCGTTTTTCTGTTGAACACAAAATAAAATTTGGAGCTGTTGAAAAATGTAGAGAAAAAAACAATTAACAAAACTTCGCTATCAGTTTCCAATGTTTTCTTTTGTGTTCAACAGAAGAAAGAAACGTAAGCAGGCTTTAAATCTTTCAAACCTGCAAAACCTTAAAATATTCTGTTTTAAACTTTAAAAATGACTAATTCAAGCTTAACACCTTGTAACAGAACAACTTCAAACTTTTAGATCAGATCCAATATTCAGCTTATGTTATTTAGTCCCCATAATTCCCAAATTAATGACAGAACCTTCATCCACTCACTCCTTGACTGTAAGTAATAGAAGAATAATACTCAGCATATCAACCCCCTTTTGTCCAATCCTGACCTTGGGCAGAGCTCCAGGCCAAACCCTAATGGACCCGTAATTGAGAAGCGCCTGTACGATCCTCTCAGGCTCATGCTCCGTCTTGTATGCCACCACCTTCAGGATGTTATGGAGCGGTGCATCTCCACCGTAATCCATTTCATTGACGAAGGCTCCAGCATTATTCTCCAGCAGCAGATCCACCACATCAGGGTTGGCGTTCTTGCAGGCCATGTGCAATGG
>NC_079458.1:7794387-7874387 GCF_903798145.1 Danio aesculapii
CAAAGATTAAAAAAATCAGTTAAGTAGTTTTGTTTGTATATCTTTTTTTGTGGTTATTTTGAGATTTTAGTCACTTTTGTCAATTGTTATTTTTTAATTTGTTATTTGTAGTGCTTTTTCTTTTTTCTTTATTCATTATTACATATGTTGATACAGTTTGTATTCATTTTTAGCTTTGGTTATTTTAGTAGGGCTACATCAAGTTAAATTAAATGAAAAAATAAAGAATAATTTGCCAACAAGTTGATGTAGTTAAAATATGTTTTAACAAAACTGATATAGTTTGTATATTTCTAGTTAGTTGTAATAAACCTGAGTACATTTTTGGTCATAAACAGGACTAAATATTTAACATTATCTGTTTGACATTATCTTTTACCCCTTAAAAAAATAATAATGTATGCTCAATTTTAGATTTACATGCATTTTTTTTTAGACTAAATTTAAAATTATTTTGGAAATTAAAAAATATTAAAAAACAATAAAAAATCTCATATATATATAATATATATATATATATATATATATATATATAATATATATATATATATATATATATATATATATATATATATATATAGAGAGAGAGAGAGAGAGAGAGAGAGAGAGAGAGAGAGAGAGAGAGAGAGAGAGAGAGAGAGAGAGAGAGAGAGAGAGAGAGAGAGAGAGAGAGAGAGAGAGAGAGAGAGAGAGAGAGAGAGAGAGAGAGAGAGAGAGAGAGAGAGAGAGAGAGAGAGAGAGAGAGAGAGAGAGAGAGAGAGAGAGGTAATAATAAAGGTACATGATCTGTCATTGGGGTGGTACCTTTTCAAAAGATTCAAATTTGGACAAAGGTCCATATTTTTACCTCAAGGGTACATATTAGTACCTAAAAAGTACAAAAATGTTCCTCTTAAAATGTTTAGGTACTAATATATACTTTTGAGGTACCAATATGAACCTTTAAGTACAAGTATGTACCTTTTGTACCACCCCAGTGACTGCTCGCTTACCTTTATTTCTGGGAGTGTGTGTGTGTGTGTGTATATATGTGTATATATATATGTATATGTATGTATGTGTGTATATGTATGTATGTGTGTGTGTGTATGTATGTATATATATATATATATATATATATATATATATATATATATATATATATATATATATATATATATATATATATATATATATATATACACACACACACACACAGTTGAAGTCAGAATTATTAGCCCCCCTTTAAATTTTTTTATTTTCTAAATACTTCCCTAATGATTTTTCACAGTATGTCTGATAAGATTTTTTCATCTGGAGAAAGTCTTATTTGTTTTATTTCGGCTAGAATAAAAGCAATTAAATTTTTTACAAATATTTTAAGATCAAAATTATTAGCCCCTTTAAGCTATATTTCTTTCGACTGTCTACAGAACAGTTATTATATTATAACTTGCCTAATTACCCTAACCTGCCTAGTTAACCTAATTAACCTAGTTAAGCCTTTAAATGTCACTTTAAGCTGTATAGAAGTGTCTTGAAAAATATAATTTCTTTTCAAACATTCATTTTGGTCAATTGCATCCTTGATGAATAAAACACAATTTTTACAAAAAAGATTTTTAATTGGCAATATACATTTGAACAGCTCTTAGCAAAATTGCTTCTAAAATAAAAATGCAGTCAGTACATAATGCCACTAACCTATGCATTACTTTTATTTTTTGTGTTCAGTATTTTATCAAGTTTCATGGGAACAAGCATAAACACAAACTCATAAAAAGAGCCCAAGACAACCTTACAGTCACAGTCGGGGTGAGAGCAATAAAAGAGAGCAATCTGTGTGTAAGCGAAACACACAGGGGAACAAATGACTGTGACAGCAGGCAAGAGTGACGTGGAAATACTGCAAATCAAGAGGCAACAAAGTTTGTTCAGAAACGTATACATTGCTCTAATACACACAACTAATTGTGCATGACCAAAACTGAACTCAAATCATCTTAAAAGAGTCCTATTATGCTTTTTTAAAGTTACAAAACACAAAGTCTCTCCAACTGGAGTAATTTTCTATATCAGTAAGATATCGAACATAATATTTATATTACACCTTAACCAATGGCATTAATATTTTTTTCATTGTGTTATAGGGATTTTCGCTATTATTATGTGGGTATCAGGATTTGAGATATCATATTACATTTCCAAACATTTTTCATTTGCATATTGATAATAATATTTGTAAAAATGTTTTCCTATAAATCAGTTATTTGTCTCAAGAGCGATACACTATAATATAGACATGTCTTTTTTTGTTTCAGCCGATGCTGTTTTCATCAGAGTCAGAAATTAAATACAATGCAGTTTCTGTCAGGATGTTAAGCTCACAGTTACATTTTAAAGAGGTAAGCATGGTTTCGTTTATGAATATTTTGATGTAAAATCGCTCAGCAGTGTGATTTTTATATTCCATGGGTAACTTGTTGTTTTTATTCATTTGAAATAGTATTTTATTTTTAAAGTAGCAGTAATGGTGCCATTTAATTGTTTAATTTTATCAATAATTTATTTATTTTTTATGTAATTAAGACTTAGTCTCTGTATTCAGCATGGGTCGCCACAGCGGAACAAACCGCCAACTATTCCAGCATATATTTTACACAGCGGATGTCCTTCCAGCTGCATCCCAGTACTGGGAAACATCCTTACACACTCATTCACACACATACACTATGGCCAATTTAGTTTATTCAGTTCACCTATAGTGCATGTCTTTGGACTGAAGCACACAAAGGTAAAATAGACTTAAAATACACTTATTTGAAAGCAAACAAGAATATTTTACAGGGAGAAGATGCAAACTCCACACCGAAATGCCAACTGACCCTGCAGGGACTCAAACCAGTGACCTTCTTACTGTGAGGTGACGGTGCCAACCACTGCGCCACCGTTTTGCCGTAACTTAGACTAAGTTAAAGTAAAATACATTTATTCGAAAGCAAACAAGATTATTTTGCTTGTTTTAAGGAAAAACTCACTTAATTTTTTTACTTGTCTAGAAAGTGTTTCTTGATTTAAAAGTTTTTACATGTTTGGACTAGAAAAAAGACAAAAACTTAAAGTAAGAAAAGCATTTTTTGCAGTGTGTTTGATTTTACTCAGGGTTTCAAGTCGTGTTTAGTCAAAACAAATGTATTACATTTAAATGTCCATTTTTTTTTGTGTCCCTACACTGATATTAGCACATTTATGATCACTTAGGATAATTTTTGCTGCTTCTACTTCTATAAAATGAGCCGAATCAACACAATTCTTGAGGTTTTTTTTTTTTTTGGGACAACTTAAATATTTTATGTTTAATCCACTTAAATTAAGTTAACTTAATCAATTTGTGTTCAGATGACTTGTGTGGAACCCAGCCTTTTTACAGGATATTATTTCAGATCTATTTTCTTATCTTCATCAACTTTAAATGGAAATAGAAAGCTTAGCAACTTTCAGAAATTAATTAAATTAATTTCAATTAAAACTCTTTCAATTGAATCAAATATTTATGAAATAACATTTAATTGCTAATTAAGCCCTATTCAAACCATGCTGAGCACCAAAAATCCATTCATGCTTCAAGTATCGAAGCAAAAATAATTAATTTTTTTTGGGACTATATGAATCAAATAAACTTCAGTTTTGCATTTTAATTGAACTCTACGCAATGGAATCCAAGTGTTGATGAAACATTCAGAAACTGCATTACTGTTACTCATTTTAATCGAGTAAGCTAAACAAACAGCAAAAAGCAATACGTTTCTTCTTTGTAAACACTGAAAAAAGTGTTGCATGCAAAACTGTTGCAAACAATTTATTTGTGTTGAGTTTAAACAAACAAATTAAATTTAATAATGTTCAACTTAATTTTATTTGTTTAAATTCAGCCCAAATAAATTATTTACAACCACTCAGCGTCAAAAAAAATGAGTAAATGCAAGGAATCATTTTTGAATATTTTTTTTCAGTGTAGCAATATCACATGCACTGTAAAAAAATGTAGGCTTCCACACAATACATTCATGTTGTCCAAACGCAAATCGATTAAGTTAACTTAATTGTTTTTACAAGTTTAAGAGGATTGAACCAAAAACAAATAAGTTGTCCCAAAATATTAGATTTTTAAACTCATTTTAACAACCCAAGCTCATTCTGAAAATGTACCCCTATATACATTTCTAGAGAGTGCCAAATATGTCCCAGGAGCTATGTTTTTTTTTTGCAGTTTTTATTTTTGCGCATCCACCAGAGGCCACTGTGTACACTTTTTCAGATCTCAAATTTTTCTCACGAGTGCCATTTGCGCCTGCTCTTCTCGCGTAATATCCAGCAGAGGCCGTTGTCGACTGACTGACTAACCGATCGACTGACCCACCCTCCTCCTTCCTTAAACCCAACCGAAAGTGTTTTCAAAAGTACCAATTGACACGCCCACCCACTTCCCTTAACCCAACTGACAGTGTTTTCAAAAGCAATCCACACAAAGAAAAGCTCTCGGGGCAGCCTGATTTTTACCACGTTTTCAGATTTTACTACATTCTCACCCTGTTATTTACTTGTTTGTTATATTTTATGGCTTTTGTTTTTGTCGTACCTGCTTTCTAGAACAGTTCTTCACCGGACTCAAACCCTGTCGTTGCAGTCAACTCCGCTCCACGTCACAAGTCCGCCAACATACACGGCGAGCGACTGGAGAAACTAGTAACAGCAGAAAAGCTGTCCACATTGAGGCAAGCTGTTAAGCGCGAAAAGGAACGGCGTCATACGACCCCAAGGCGTTCGTTTTAAAGACAAAATGCAAGCCATATGTACTTCTGGCTACATAATTCGCGATTTCCAGAAATGTATATAGGGCTACGTTTTCAGAATGAGCCTGTGTTGCATTTCAAATAAGAACTTTAAACAAGCAGCAATAATTATACTTTTTTTTTCTTAAAACATCATTTGTGCACTTATAACATACTTAGCCCTCTGTAGTTAAACCTGAAGTTCTTCCACTCTTCTATGTTGCTGGTGTCATAAATGGCGTCTATGAGAAAAGTGTATTCTGGGTCGTCAATAATACTAATGACAGTCAGTTCATCTCCCACCAGAAGTGCGTTCCAGAACTGCAGGATAATTCCCGACGCTTGAGCCGTCATGATCACATCGTTGCGATATTGCTTTTGTTTGCGAAACTTAATCTTCGGCGCCATACTGGAGGTAGAGCAGAGCACAAATGCGAATGGAGCTTCTGCATTGAGCTTGTGTTGATCTTCAGACTTGGCACAATGTTCGCCCTCAATGTTTGTTGCCTGTTTTTAGAGAGGGACTATTTTAAGGGCCGCTTGGCATGACCTTTAGAACGATCCAGAAAGCCGGGGTTGTTTGGCTAAGTAGATCTGAACAGTTCAAGTAATTAATCAAACCTCTCAGGAGCTACTGAAATACCGAAATTATCATTAGAAGACAATTGTACTGTATGGTTAAACATTCAGACTTTGAGACTTTGTGAGATGGAATTCACAGATCTTATTTATTGGCTAGTATCTGATTACTTCAATAACAATTTATGTTTACTTAAAGTTCCCATGAAGTGCTTTGAAATGTACATTTTTGTTTGATACGTGACATAATTTGAACTAAAACATAAAGATAGGGCAAGACAGAGTAGCCCTTCCCCTTTAAATAAAACCAGAAGGGGGCGGGGCATGTCAGATACTAGAGAGCCTTTGATTGGTCAGAAGACCTGATGAGAAACTGAAGTATGAGGTGACTTCAAAAATATTTATCCATTTAGGCAGAAGTGACAAACTTCAAACTCTGGATCTTTATATCTTTTTCATTAGAATTTTTTGACAGTTTTGGAGCACACTAGCTTATAGATATCCTTAAGACCAACATAGTGATGCTAACATCTAAAAAAAAACTTGAACTTGATTTTAAAGGTGTCATGAACTGAGAAATCCAACATAGGCTAATTGGAAATATGTACTTCAGCCTACATAGAAAAACATTTGACTATAGATTCTAGGTTAAAGGAATGCTACGAGCCAGTACGCCTAGAAATGTTGTTAATTTTCACACTAATGATATTTCCAGGGACAATAATAACGAAATACCTCTGTGCAGTTCTCACAAAAATGTAACCTGAGGTGCATATTTTCAATATCATAATGGACCGTTCCAATATTTCGTCTAAAAAACTCATGAAAAATTCGATGAGCTACTTTCTCCACCAATTTCAATGTGTTCTAGTGCTCCATAGGCCTCTGTCGTTCCTAAACAACCATCATCTGCGCTCTTCATAGAACCATCACAGACAAACCCCTCCTGTTGCTTTGATAAAAGTTTTATTTATGGAGAAAATTATAAAGCATCGCAGTGTTTGGGTGCATTGTGTTTATCTGTGGTAATTATTCTACCGTTATTACTGAAATGAGTATAAATGAAGTATTCACGTGTTATTCTTGTGATTTAGAGCTTCGGGTTCGAGTCTGGTCAAGTACAGTTGCATAAAAGAGATAAAAGCAATGTAAAATCAAGGTAAAACTAGGTGGTTGCAGTGATTCTCTTAAGTTTGGTTTTATAAACATTTTTGATTGGGTTTAGGGAAGGGTTTGTCAGTGGTTCGCTTGGAGATCTAAATAACAAACCCCGCCTACTTATGAATGTGCACAGGAAGGATGTGTATCTGAAAAATAAAACAAAACGCACCACTAAGTAACATATTTCAGATGCGCAAAAATTTAGACAGCGCCCTCTAGTGGATTTTTCATCTGAAACGTGCAACAAAATGTACCCAGAGCAATGTATTTTACATTTTGCAAATGTGTTGTGTTCGTGCCATTCTGAAAAGTTGTGAAATGGTCATTGTACTATAAAAACATGTTGTACATTTCAGAACTCTATTAAGCTCTTGCACATGACATAAAAGTAAAAAATAATGGGCAAAAGAGAATTATGAGAATTCAAACACGGACAGGAAGTACAGTACAACTAATTACTATTTTATGTGCATAATTTAACCAGCACAAGGGCTCGAATTATTATATCAAGTGCACAATTTACTTAAAACAAGGAAACAAATTAGTAAATCATCTGAATCTGATAAAATTAAGACAATGAGTGAATAAATTGTGCGCATGATTTACTGAAAATAAGGAAACAAATTTATAAATCATGCACATGGTAAATAGAAGGAACAAATGAATAAACTGCATCTTGCACACTGTTTACCTACACTGACAAAAAAGATTTCTGCAAAACTGTTGCCAACAATTTAATAAATTTTTTATATGGGTTGAATTTAAACAAACAAATTACATTTATTAATGTTTAACTTAATTTATTTGTTTAAATTCAGCCCAAATAAATTGTTTATAACTACTTATAAAAATGTATTAAATCAAAGGAATCATCTTTGAATTATTTTTTACGTGTAAAATGAGAAAACACATATGTCTGTTGTGTGCATGCTCAATAGACAAATCAAGGGGAAATCAAGGGGAAAAGTCGATAAAAAGAGCCAAATGCAGAAAACAAACAATAAAAATTCTCTGAAGAAAACAAGATGCTGTCTTCTTCCTGATCCCAACATTAGGAAAGAGTAAATGAAGAGTAATTTTTTTTTATCCATTTTGGTTGTTCATTTATAAAACACATTACTTACAATAAACTGATTTTGTGAAAATGTTGTACACTGAAAAAATGACTTTCTACTTGTTCAAACTTAAATTTAAAATGAGTTGAAACAACTCAATTCTTAAGTTTTTTTTGGGGGGGGGGACTTGCTTGTTTTATGTTCAGTCCACTTAAAATAAGTAAGAGTAAAAGTAAACTTACTTCCTTCATGTTGTCTCAACACAATGGGATTGTGTGGAACCCAGCATTTTTTACAGTACACACTCAAAAAATGACTTTTGCTGCTTGTCTAAACTACTTATTTAAAATGAGTTGAAACAACACAATTCGTATTTGTTTTGGGGACAACTTAATTGTTTTATAATCAATCCACTTAAATTTAAGTATTACATGTTCAGTCAGTAGTTAAGAGTGAGTATCCGTTGCCTTCTTGAATCTTTGTATCCATTGCTCTAGAATGCATGTTTAGCACTAATAGATGTCTATATTTATATTAGCATGTGCCTGCTATGTGCTATTCACTTTCACAGACTTGCTAAAGATAAATCTTACTTTACTCAGTCAACATGTCTGCAAAGGATGACAGAAAATTCACTTGCATATGCTATCATGCTTCAAGAAACTTTTTGAAACGTTTTAGTGTGAACAAAAAAGCTTTCCGAACAAAACCCTACACACGTAGCCTCTGCATAAACAATTTGGGGTCATCTTAAATCCCATACAGTACATCCCTACTATAGTAAGAGATAAAAAGCATGCAGAAAGAGTCGTATGTCTAAATTCACAGTAAGAATAAAACAGTAAGAGAAAAATGTACCCCTACTACTTCCAGCAGGATTCTAAGAGACACAACTGAGGCTTGTACTGTAGGTTATGTGATAGTAACAACATGGCTGTATTTAACATGTGCAGATTACATTTCAACACATGCTCATTGGAAATACCACAACAAATCATTTTAACAAATGTTTGACTGCAGTTTCTAGGTAAAATGAATGATACAGGCAATGAACATCATTTCTTTTCACACTAAGCGAAGTTTATAAACTAATTTCGAGAGGATCACGTGCTTATGATTGCTAGCGGCTGGATCCGCATTATCGAATTCTCAATGCACCAATCAGACGACTCCTTAGCTACTACAAATATCCTGGGTTACATTCCACCGCTATCTTCGTTTTTGAAGAATCCCCCCTTCCACCCCTACTCCTCCTTCTTCCTAGATGGGTGTCACGGTGGCCCACTGTTGCCTCACAGCAAGAATGTATCTGGTTCCAGGCTTTACCAAACCAGCAGACGTTTCTGTGTGGAGTTTGCTCTTTCTCCCCGTGCTCACGTGGGTTTCCACCGGGTTCCCGGGTTCCCCATCGACATTCTTCTAGTATGTAGTTATCTCTCAAGAGCAATCATTATCTGTTCATTAGCTACTACAGCAGGGGAGTTCTCCAGATCTACCTGAGCTCAAACTCCCCTCTTGCCGTGCTATGGGAGAGAGCCCCGGGCTCGAGGATCTTATGAGCTCAGGGCTCTCTCCCGGGACAGCATGCCAAACAAGCTTATAATCCATCATCAGCTAAGTGTGAACTCTTGAATGATATTTACAAGGACACATTATTGATAAATAAAGAATTATATTTGTGCAGTTCTTTGCACAACACCAAATAAAAGACCACAAAATATCGTAATGATTTGTAATTTACGTTTACGTTTGTCTCACCTATTCACCTTCATTTGGACAACTTTTCTGGCATGGTCAGTTTGCTCAGTAGTTTACTTTGTACAGTGTACTTGTAATTCGGGATTCTCTGGTTCGAGTTTAGTATAAAGCACAGTTACACAAAAGATAAAAGCTATGTAAAATCAAGGTAAAACTATGTGGTCTCAGTGCACTGTTCTCTTACTTTTGCTTTTGGAACACTATTGGTTGGGTTTAAAGAATTTTTTAAGGGTTTACGTCAGTGGATCGCTAGGTGATCTGAGCCCCTCTTACTAGTGGACGTGTACAAGACAGATGTGTATCTAAAATGTATAATACAATTCACCCTAGTCATTCATTCATTTTCTTTTCAGCTTAGTCCCTTTATTAATCAGGGGTCGCCACAGCAGAATGAACCGCCAACTTATTCAGCATTTGTTTTACGCAGTGGATGCCCTTCCAGCTGCAACCCATCACTGGAAAACACACATACACACTCATTCGCACACATATTGTACACTACGGAAATTTTAGCTTACCCAATTCCCCTATGCCGCATGTCTTTGGACTTGTGCGGGAAATCAGAGCACCCGAAGGAAACCCACGCCAACACGGGGAGAACATGCAAACTCCACACAGAAATGCCAACTGACCCAGCCGAGGCTCAAACCAGCGACCTTCTTGCTGTGAGGCGACAGCACAACCTACTGCGCCATCGCATTGCCTTAAAACCCACCCTAGGTAACATTTTTCAAATTTGCAAAAATGTAGACAGCACCCTCTAGTGGTTTGTCATCTGAAACGTGCAACAAAATGTATCCAGTGCGATGTATTTTACATTTAGCAAAAAATGTAGGATGACACACATATTTCCGATGAGTCTGAGCTTGTGATACACATTCCCACTTTTTTTTTTTTTTGCTTATTTACTTGTAAAATAAGTAAATAAGGCTTTTAGATGTAGTCTTACCTCTCACTTTTCCATTTGCAGCCCAGCGCATGTCTCCTCCCTGAGACTGAATGATCAGGTCTGAAGGATAGCCTCTGGAGAAGACCTCTTTCACAGCCTCTATGTTTCCAGTGTACAGGGCATTTTGAACCACAGGATCCCGGCACACCATCACAGGGTTTCCAGTGGTCTGCCTGGAAGGCGTCCCTCTGTCCCGGACATCTTTCCTCAGCAGGTATCCACTAAGTACCGGGGCAGCCAGTCTCATCTGGTGCCTTTCCTGCTCTAAAGAGCGCAGGGAGTTTGAGTTATACATCAGAGTCCTCCTAGATATACGTTTAGCTAATATACACACTAGCTTCTTTCGGAGTAGATACTAAAAGTCCTGGGATCTTTGAGCTGGCCTTCTGCTTCTGTGCTTGGAGGCTTGTTTTGATATCCGATTCTGCCACACGTGCAACAGGACTATTTTTACTGTGTCACATGGGTGGAGAATAACTTACTATTTACTAAATTATACTATTTATAATTTACTAAATTATACTATTTACATGTGTAGCAGATAGAAGGCAGTGACTCATTGTAGATGTCTAAACAGCTGTTGCACAGCTCGGCTGAAAACCTTTTTAGCATTTCATCACAGCTTTTATGGTTAGATATGATTTTTGGATTAAAATACGCTAATAATTCACTGGCCTCTATATTTTAGGTATAGAAATGCTAGATCCCCATTCCTAGATGTTTCTAAACCTTTGAGTTTGTTTGTTTTCGTTGAACTAAAATAGATATTCAGGGGTCCGTTCTTCGTACGTGGACTACTCAGTTAGCTGGATTTGGTTATTGATGAATTGACACGATCCAGGATCGTTTCGTTCTTCAAAACTCTTCTGAGATTTATTGTCATAGCAACCGTTCTGGTAGCTCAAACCTGCTCGGAAGCAGGCTCATTTTATATAAACAGGATTAGATCGGGTCAGTTCAAGCAAAGAAAATACTGAAAGTATGTACCAAATGCTGATATTTTTTTACAGTAGTTATATACACTATGGAAAATCGTAAATATATAATAAAATAAAAATATACATTAATAAAACGTATGTACTCCAAAATAAAAGTACAAAGACTGCCACCTGGTGGTTCAAAGAGAAAATTTATTGATATGAACTTTTTAGATCCAAACACGTACATGCAAAATATTCAACTTAAAAAAAAAAAAAAAAAAAGGATAGGCCTAATAATTTATGCAGTCATGCATGTGTTTTGACAGCTAATATGCCGGTGGTTGACACCTTTACCGATATCAAAATGATTTTTTGACGCTAAATTAATTTATATAGTTATTCCGTACACTGATTAAAAAAACTTGAGTAGGCCTAGGCTACTATAATAAAGAAAATCTTCTCTAAATGTAGAACAAAATACATTGATATGCATTGAAATACATGATGAATACTCTTGACACATGACACAAGTGTGACATGACACAAGTGTAAAGCCTGCAGCTCTTAACAAATGTGGAAAGTTATTGCGTATCATATTTAACAAACCGTTTACTACAAATCTGATGTAATTTTACTCACATGGATTATTGAATATTAATCAGATGATGTCATTACGCTGTTGTGCCTTCAGCCAATCGTTGCATTGCTGATCATGATTTCGAGGATCGATAAATCTGCCCTTCACAACACACGCAGCGATCTCAGATCAGTTCATCCAGACATTTTAATCTGATTGAAGAACTTGTTTGAAGAACCAAATTAGTCTGAGATCAGTTATCAAGATTAAAAGATCCAGGATCTGCAAAATCCTCTTAGATCATTTAAGCGGACCCCAGGATCGTTTCGTTCTTCAAAACTCATCCAAGATTTGTTGTCATAGCAACAGTTAAAAATATATATATTAATAAAACTTATGAAATCTGCACTCTGAAATAGAAGTACAAAGACTGCCACCTGGTGGTTCAAAAAGAAAATGTATTGATATTAACGTTTTAGACACAAACACATACAATCGCTTTAATACAATTGGTGGATGATAATAGACATGCACAATATGCAACTTTTTTTATAGGTATAATACATTTATGCAGTCATGAACATGTTTTGACAGATAATATGCCGGTAATTTGATGCTTCACAAAAGTTGCAGACACCTTTACCAATAACAACATGCTTTTGTGATGCTAAATTAATTGAAATATCCAGTTATTCTTTACACCAACTAAGAAACCGGCTACTAGAATACTATGAATACTATAATAAAGAAAATCCACTCTAACAGTAAAACTAAGTAATTTGCTAAATACTCTTGACACATGAAAGTGTAAAGCATGCAACCCACAACATAGTTGGAAAGTTTTTGCGTATCATATTTAACAAACCGTTTACTACGAATTTTATGTAATTTTGCTCGCATGGATAATTGAATATTAATCAGATGATGTCATTACGTTGCTGTGCCATCAGCCAATCATTGCATTGCTGATCATGATTTCCAGGATTGATAGATCTGTCCTTCACAACACATGCAGCGATCTCAGATCAGTTCATCCAGACATTTAATCTGATTCACGAACTTGTTTGAACAACCAAATTAGCCAGAGATCAGTTATCAAGATTGAAAGATCCAGGATCTGCAAAATCACCTTAGATTATTTAAGCGAGGTACGAAGAACGGACCCCTGGGCCCAGTTTTTCCAAAAAATTAATCTGGATCAAATTGGTCAAGATTTGGTAATTCCATGTTTTGCTATCCAGGATTAACTCATCTATCTTACTTTTATGACAGTTTTTTAAATGAACATTGGGTTGGAGCACTGTGATCCAAATACCAAATTTCAGGATTACCAAATCCTGTTTACCACAGCCTTAAATGGAACCAACAGTGTAGCCTACTGGCTGAGCAATAAACAACAGGTAGGCAAAATACCAGTGGCCACAAACTGCCTTTGTTTGTTTTAATGGTAAGAAACAGAAACACTACAATCAAGAAACATTTGACATTTTTTTTGTTTGTTCTAATACAATACTGCTTTAATACTGTTTTATTGTTATTGACCATATCTCATTAGATGTGACATGCTTCAAATAGGCTTCAAATATACAGATTTTATTTATCATCAATAATCATAACATTTGTGATCATTCAGTTAAAAAATACAACTTATTTTATTTGGTTTATTTGGTTCAAAAAACTACAACTGAATCCACCCTTCTGATGGGATCAGGATAATCCTGTTTTTTTTGGATCAAATAGATCCCAATCTGAGTTCAAAGTTTTGAATAAATCAAAGGGAAGGTTTGATCTAAATCAAATGTAAGATCGGATTACATGGTCTGATCTTAATTCAAAATCCCTCTGTTACTTTTGAAAAGCCCATTTCCAAGATTTGAACCAACCCGTGATCCAAAATCCCAATGGATTAACTTAGAAAAAGTGGGCTCTGAAGAATGCTACTGGTACTGGTAGCCACTGACATCCAAAGTAGAAAAAAGTATACTTAAGAAGTCAATGGGTATCTGAAATATGTCCTTTTGTGTTCATAAAAGACAGAAATTCAAACATATTTACACTTATAACAATGACAGAACTTTCATTTTTAGGATGAACTGTCCCTTTAATGCAGATGTCTAATCAGCGTGGGTGCCACGCCATGCATATTACGCTAGAAAAAGTATAATATAACTAAAATATTTCTCTGTAAGTTCACTCTAAGCATCAGATTGGGGAGGAAAGGTGACTTTGAATGATGTTAGTGCAAAAACAGACATTTAAAAATACTATAGTCATTTATAATTACCACACAGCACTTAAATTAATCTG
Organism: Danio aesculapii; assembly: GCF_903798145.1. NCBI lineage: Eukaryota > Metazoa > Chordata > Actinopteri > Cypriniformes > Danionidae > Danio > Danio aesculapii. Next base: position 7,808,505 of record NC_079458.1, read on the forward strand.
CTGTAGTAATTCTAAAGTATCAAAACAGCTACAGTAATATAAACAAACCCATCACTGTACTACGTTTTCTACAACTATATATATTACTACAATACACCACAATTTACTGTAGTAAATACTGAAGTATACTACAGTATTTATTACAGTTTATCAATTCACTATAGCTAATAGTACAGTATCCCTTAGCATTTGTTAACACAGGGTTATAAATGCTATGATATATTTAATAGACTTAACTGTTTTTGACTGATTAACTGATTGTCATGCTTAACCATATTTCAAGTTTACAGAGAATGGTCCAAAAAGAGCACATATGGAGTATCAATTGAGCGGATGGTCTGCTAAGGAAAATGCCTTTATGATGCCAGTGATATCGTAGATTAAAAATAATATCTGAGATAATAGAAAGCTAAAAAAGGTAACTGTTGACAGGCATCCTGTCATATAACAACAGAATACTACAACTGACACAAGGCTACAATTGACACAAACTCAAGACAAGTGAACAACATACAGTACTGTAAGAATAATTCTTCATTTTTTGCTGCAGCATACAGATGGTAGGGTCAGAATTTGGCATAAACAGCATGAAAACATTATGCTACTGGTGGTATTATGGTGTGGATTCAGTTTTCTTGGCACACTTTAAACCCTTTCATTGATCAGCCACCAGATCTCAATCCAATTGAGCCCAATTTGGATGTGAAGGAACTAGAGATTCCCATCATGGATGTGCAGTTTACGATGAACAACTGTGTGATGTATATGGACTAATATTTCTAAAACATGTTTCTATCACCTTGTTGACACAAAAAACACATTACATACATTACATTCTAAGATGCTTCATGTATTTATAATGATAATATGTTCATACTTTATACAGCTAATGAGTTAAAATATTGGAATTTGATTTTAGCAGGATATTGGACTACTTTTTAAAGGCATAGTTCGTTCTAAAAAATGAAGAAATTGATGATATTGTCATTTACTCACTCTTCAAACCTTAATGAGTTTCCTTCTTCTGTTGAACGCAAAGGAAGATATTTTGAAAAATGTTAAAAACCGATAACTATATTGACTATGGAAGTGGGTTGGCGGCATGGTGGCTCAGTGGTTAGCACTATTGCCTCACAGAGAGAAGGTCGCTGGTTCGAGCCCTGGCTGGGTCAGTTGGCGTTTCTGTGAAGAGTTTGCATGTTCTCCCCATGTTGGTGTCGGTTTCTTCCGGGTGCTCCAGTTTCCCCCACAGTCCAAAGACATTCGCTATAGGTAAATTGGGTAAGCTAAGTTGGCCGTAGTGTGAGTGTGTATGGGTGTTTTCCAGTGATGGGTTGCGGCTGGAAGTGCATCCGCTGCACAAAACATATGCTGGTTAAGTTGGCAGTTCATTCCACTGTGGCGACCCATGATAAATAAAAGGGACTAAGCCAAAAGAAAAAGAATGAAATTGGCCAGTGAGTGTGTTTGTGTGTTAATGTGACAACGTATGGGTGTTTCTCAGTACTGGGTTGCGGCTGGAAGGGCATCCGCTGCCTAATACATAACTGGAATATTTGGTGGTTCATTCCGTTGTGGCGACCTCAGATAAATAAATGGACTAAGCCAAAGGAAAAAGAATGAAATTGACCATAATGTACGAGTGTGTGTGAATTCGAGAGTGTATGGGTGTTACCCAGTATTGGTTTGCGGCTGGAAGGGTAGCCACTGCGTAAAAGATATGCTTGATAAGTTAGTGGTTCATTCCGCTGTAGCGACCCCCTTATAATTAAGGGACTAAGCCAAAGGAAAATTAATGAAATTGGCCATAGTGTATGAGTGTGTGTGAATGTGAGAATATATCTGTGTTTCCACTAGGTTGCGGCTGGAAGGGCATCCGCTGTGTAAAACATATGCTGGAATAGTTGGCGATTCATTCCGCTGTGGCGACCCCTGATAAATAAAGGACTAAGCTGAAGGAAAATGAATGAATGAATGGTTGCAGGTTTCTTCATAATGTCTTCTTTTGTGTTCAACAGAAGAAAATACGGTTTGAAAGCACTCGAGGGAGAGTAAATGGTGAGTAAATTTAAATGATTGGGTGAACTATGCCTTTAGTCATAGTTATCACGATTGATCAAAATTCAGAAAACAAGAATTGCCGCTCTTTTTTTAAAGCATTCCCAACTTAATCTGTTTATTTTTCCGTTTTCGTAATGTAAACGTGCATCTAAATACAATAATTATAATTTTCCTAGACGCCGATTAACCATCTTTTTTTTGATCAGAAATTGTGAGATTCCGGTTCCCTCTAAAGACACTGACTCGCGCTGTCTTATCCATATGCTAATGACCCTGCCAATAGGAATATAAATGACATTTATTCCATTTTTGCCAGGCGGTAATAGCTGTCACATTGACTGAAGGCATCAAAAAAGTTGCGACTTTGCGAACACACATTACAGGCGAGGCAGAGAATGGGAAGATTGTTTTTGCTGCTGGAGTACATCCTTTTAAATGATACACATAATGAGTTTATAATATGCATCTGGGCTACCTCCTCACTACTTTGATGTCTTCCAAATGGCCCGGGTATCATCAGCAAAACATGTAGGCACTTTCCCGCCCCATTGCCTCCCAAATGTATTTTAAATATCATTCCTTGTAACGCAATTATTTAAAACGTTGAACTAAACACTTACTAATGGGGAAAAAAAGACAGTGACTTCCACGAATTCATTTCTCAAATGGTGGACATTCAATTTTTGTGGAGGCAGGGACTTTCTCAAGCAAGAAAAAGAAGTGCATTGAATCAGCACTCCCTCGACTCGTTCGTCTTACTCCCTGCGGACAACACACACGCATATACATATGCACGTACGCAGACACACACGCGCTCGTTTGTCTTGCTCCCCGTGGATAGTAGATGTCTGTCATTTTGTCCTGCCGTGAGCTTAACAGTGTGGCCATCTGTATAGGGTTCGGATGGACCGGTCAGATTCATTCGGAAAAGTCTAACGATCATAACCTTCATCAGTGCAATTAGACAATTAGTTCCTGCTGATTATCTTCCACTTAATACTGCTGCGGCTCAAAATCATACATTGCTGGAACGTCTAACGTGCAATATTACTAATGAATTTACTAATTAAAGGAACAAAGAGCAGACCAAGAATTAGAAAGGCAAGCTAATTGGTTGAGACTAATTGATAACAGTGAATATTGTTGTTTTTTTTTTCTGAGGAATAACCAACATGATTATGAGCCGTTTGAATGCTGTCTAAATGGCGCAGCAAATGAACATAGATGCGTTTGAAAGGGAACATCAAGAAGGGTGGATTGAGATCAAATCTTATGCTGGAGAATTTTATGAAGTAGTTGTCATTAATTTTCTTTTTGGCTTAGTCCCTTTATTAATCAGGGGTCGCCACCGCGGAATGAACCGCCAACTTTTTCAGCATATGTTTCAAGCAGCGGATGCCCTTCCAGCGGCAACTCAGCACTGGGAAATGAAGTAGTTGTTTGTGACCTTTTTTTCTAGTCACTTTAAGGATGTAATCATTATGATCCTTCACTGTGAGACCTTGATAAATTTCTCTTGAGGCTCTAATGCCTGTCAAATACAGGAATACATGACATATTAATTTGGGAAAAATGGGAAATATTATTATAGTTCAAAATAGCTGTTTTCTGTTGTAATATGTTTTACATTTGAATTTATTTCTGTGATGAAAAGCTAAATTTTCAGCAGCCATCATTCTAGTTATGCATCGAAAATCACTGTAATATTTACAGTTGAAGTCAGAATTATTAGCCCCCCCTGTTTATTTTTTCCCCAATTTCTATGTAATGGAGATAAGATTTCTTTCAACACATTTCTAAACATAATAGTTTTAATAACTCATTTCTTATAACTGATTTATTTTATCTTTGACATGATGACAGTAAGTAATATTTTAACTGATATTTTTCAAGACACTTCTATGCAGCTTAAAGTGACATTTAAAGGCTTAACTAGGTTAATAAGGTTGGCAGGTTAGGGGAATTAAGAAAGTTATTGCATAACGATGGTTTGTTCTGTAGATTATCGAAAAAAATGTGCTTAAAGAGGCTAATAGTTTTGACCTTAAAATGGTGTTTAAAAAATTAAAAACTGCTTTTATTCTAGCTAAAAATAAAACAAATAAGACTTCCTCCAGAAGAAAAAATATTATCGGACATACTGTGAAAATTTCCTTGCTCTGTTAAACATGATTTGGAAAATATTCATTTTCTTTTCGGATTAGTCCCTTTATTAATCTGGGGCCGCCACAGCGGAATGAACTGCCAAATTAAACATTTGACTCATTTTAACTTAAATGACTTAAAACAGCTGGCATAAGTAAAAAACATACGTTGAAACATGATTAACATAGTTAAAGAAATTATGATTAACATAAAAACATGTTGGCATGTAAAACATTTACCCCTGGAATCATTATACAAGCGAGCACTTAAAAGCCATGATAAAAACCTCGACTGTACCATCACTGTAATATCTTAAAAAAACATAGCCTTTTGAGTTTTGATAATATGAATAAATATTCCCACATTTGTTTTGGTTTTAAAATTATTCAGAATCTGCTTCTTCGTTAAAAAAAATGTAACTCTTACATCAGAGAACATATCTTGAATGACACGCTACATGGTAAGAGGGGAATGTATTGTCCCTAGACGTAAAGCCTCATTTGGCCAATCCTCTTTTACTTATAAAGCACAAGTCTATGGAACACTCTTCCAACAGAATTAATCACATGCACAAACTACAAGATGTTCGAGGCTCTAATGCTTATAAAGTGCAGTAATACATTAAATAGTAAGTGGGAAAATTGGGATACTGTATTATTATAGTTTAAAATAGCTGATTTCTGTTGTAATGTATTTTACATTTAAATTTATGTCTGTGATGAAAAGCTGATTTTCAGCAGCCATTATTCCAGTCATGCCTCAGAAATTACTGTAATATGCAGATTTGCTCAAGAAACATGAATGATTACTAATTATAATTTTGAAAAGAATTGTGCTGCTAAATATTTTCCTAGACACCTTCAGATTTCCCCCCAAGATCCTTTCATTAAACAGAAGTTAAAGAAATACATTTACTTGTAATTGAAATTGCACTGATAAAAATGACACGGATGCCTTATAGGATTAATTTGATTCAACTTAAAAATGAGTCATTCATTCATTTTCCTTCAGCTTAGTCCCTTTATTAATCAGGGGTCGCCACAGTGGAATGAAACCACTAACTTATCTAGCATATGTTTTACTCAGCGGATGCCCTTCCAGCTGCAACCCAGCACTGGGAAACACCTATATACCCTCATTCACACACACACTGTACACTATGGCTAATTTAGTTTATTCAATTCCCCTATAGCGCATGTCTTTGGACTGTGGGGGAAACCGGAGCATCCGGAGGAAACCGACACCAACACGGGGAGAACATGCAAACTCCACACAGAAATGCCAAATGACCCAGCTGGGACTCGAACCAGTGACCTTATTGCTGTGAGGTGACAGTGCTAACCACTGAGCCACCGTGTCGCCCAGATATGAGTCATTTTAACTTAAATTACATTAAACCAACTTAAAACAGCTTGCCCAAAAAAAAGTTGAAACATGATTAACATAGTTTAATAAATTATGATTAACATAAATATGGTAATTAAATGTGAAAAGAAATGTTGGAATGACTTAATTTAATTTTAATTTTAATTTTGTCATTTTAAACGTACTGCCTTAAAAGAGTCAAGTTGACTTTACGTTAAAAAATGTACTCACTAAAAAACATAACAAAGACAAGTGATAGATGAATAAACTAAATTAGCCATAGTGTGTGAGTGAGAGTGTAAGGGTGTTTCCCAATATTGGGTTGCAGCTGGAAGGTCATCTGCTGTGTAAAACATATGCTGAATAAGTTGGCGGTTCATTCTGCTGTGGCAACCCCTGATGAATAAAGGGACTAAGCCAAAGGAAAATGAATCAATGAACTTTTCTTAATTTTAGAATTATGCACATACAAGTGTTAATTTACTTAATAAGTTTAAAGCAACTGGCTTACTCACTTTTTAAGTCACTTAATCACTTTAAAAGCAACAGCTTTACTCGCTTAAAGTAAAGTCAACTAATCGCTTTTTTTATTTTAAAAGATAAATATATTTGTCATTTTTAATCAATGCAGTGCATCCTCGAGTCACAACTTTCTCGGTTTTTCCAGCCTGATCTCATGAGGAAATGTAACTATTTTACGTTTTGTCAGTTTAGTAGCTAATTTCAATCGTATGAAAATATACGATTTTAAAAAGGAGGCGTGGCACCAAACCCCACCCCTAAACTCAACCATCATTGGGTGATGAGCAAATCATACTAAACTGTATAAATGAGATCGTACAAATTCAAACGATTTAGCCACTAAATCAAAAAGTTATGAATTTCCGTGAGATAGCGTTGATTTTTCTACAGTATTTTACACAACATCAAAGTACATAAATTGTTTTTATTAGCATTTTTCCAAAAACATTTTTACACAGATTTGTACACTGTAAAACCCAACAACTCTATCAAATTAAATGAGTGTAGTTAACTTAAAATGTACTAAAAGTTAATTCGAGAGTTTTGAACTCAGTGTTGAAGTTAATTAAGTTTAACTTAAGGTATTAATAAGTTAATTAAATACCTCATTACTTCAACTTAAATGGATTAAGTTCACAGCACTCATTAGGATTAGTTTTTGAAAATAAATGGTTTGTTGCTATCGGTTTCCTCAAACAGTTTGAGTTGCCATAACTTTTTGGGTTTTACAGTGTAAAAAAGACTAAAAACTCTCTATTCTGCATGCCTGGCCAGTAGATGGCGTTGTCACGCTGTAAAGAATGTGCCTGTGCACACACCATCCTGTAGTCCGCTATTATTGTTAAGGTTGTCAATATGCATCTTTTTTGGTTCCATTTCCCTCTACAGTTTTTTCTATGGTTATTGATTGATTTATGATTGTGCACACCCGTGCCTTATTTAGTTTCTCATGATCTTATACATTTAATGCTCATATGTCAGTTGAAGACTCTTGAGTTAATATAACAGTACAGTAGCAACTTTGATATTCCACCAAACATCACTTTTCTCAGGATGTGTTCAGTTCCAAAACGTTAACTTAGCGAGGATTCATTTAATTTCAGAGATTCATCAATATGCTTCAGTAAAGAATATTATATCGGATTAATTAATTAATGTAGCAAGCTTGCCAAAACTGTGAGTCAATGCTGGCATCAAAAGTTAGCTGGCATTATGAGCCGTAATTCTTCACGATTTATGATTGTCCCGTTTCTCAAAAAAAAAAAAAAAAAAAGAAGCTTGCAATTTTGTTTTATAGCCAGTTGGTCCTAGCGTTTTGAGTAGATTATTGAAATTTAGTAATGAGGTAAAATTTGTAATGAGGTTAGGGCGACGCGCTCGCATTTTCTTCCAGCGAAATTGCTTTCTCTCATTGTCTGGAGCGCCCAGAACCCGCAATGCGTGGTGTATGTTGCTCTGTTGATTGTGTACGATCGGGCACCCTCTTCATTATGGCAATTGAGAGGTTCATATTTCAACCTAATAGCTCTCGATAACTTTAACAATTGATCACAACCTCATTTTATTGCGAGCCGAGTTAATACACGCTTCCCTGCCAAGTAGAACATTTTCTAATGATGTACTTGTGCACCAAAACAATGCGGGGCCCAGCGCCTGCATTAGTTACTAATGTCCCCATCCGTAATGTGCTTATACCACCCAAAAGAGAGCGAGAGATTGTGTGTGCAAAAATGAAACGAGCGCACGGGGATCTATGAAGGAACCGCAAGATCAAGGGGAACATAGTGATGATGACGATAACGCTTAAGACGTTGTCATTAATGACACCATCACCCTCGCTGTAATATGTCCATAGACATGCCATCATTAGCATATATAAGATCATCAGTAAGGCTTATCGCCGAAGAGGGAGGGCTGGGGAATATCAGACCCCAGTATTCCTCAGACTTCTCTGATTAATGGAGGACAAAGCGTGATTTGTTTTTTACCAAAGCTTCCCCCCTGCGAAATACTTCATTGGTCAGCTACTAGACTGTAAAATGGACAAATGATTATTTTAGTGCAAGCTTCTTATTTTTTTTAAGTACAACTATTGTATTTAAAGCTTTTTATTCGTGTATCTCTCACAAAGCTTGTGACACCATAAATATCCAGTTTTTTTTCATGTATGATTCAGAGACGGGGCGTCGTGTTGGAAAATCCAATTACTGCACCAAAGCGGTTCAGATTGAGCATTTGTCAGTGTTTGTGTAATAGTTATTTATTAGGATTCATAAGACGTCTTATGGCATGTGTGATTGGTTGGTAGAGTTTTGCATATTTGTCATACACTTTGCTCAGTAAACAGGGGAGTTTAGCTGCAAATAAATTCAAATATGAATAGGTCAAAGACTAAAAAGGGGTATTTGACCAATTGAAAGCATCAAAACAATACAATTTTTCATTCATTACAATATGCCCTGTTGAATAATTTTATTAAAGCAAATCATAGTGATTAATACATTTTACCATTAGCGTACTGTTTACGCAAGACACCCGGCAAAATCTAATTTAGTGTAAAAATAGTTTACTAAAACATCTTTTCAGACATGATTTGAACAATAATCTTGTTGTCAGCACTTTGGTCAGCTGTGTTGTTTTAAAGTGCTCTATAAATAAAATTAAATTGAGTTGAATAATCATTTGATTATACATTAAAGCCCCCAATATTTTCTTTTAAATCTTTACACTTTGCTACTATCCACCCATTTATCAGCAAGATGTTTTAATCATTTAAAATATAATTCATTCATTTTCTTTTCAGCTTAATCCCTTTATTAATCAGGGTTCGCCACAGCAGAATGAACCGCCAACATATCCACCCAGAGGAAACCCACACCAACACAGGGAGAACATGCAAACTCCACACAGAAATGCCAACTGAACCAGTCGGGGCTCGAACCAGCAACCTTCTTGTTGTGAGGCGATTGTGCTACCCTTTGCGCCACCATGCTGCCCGAATAATACAATTTAATATGATGACTTATTCTTGTATATAATTTAATAAGGTAAAGATACATATGTTTTAGTAAGAATTATGTACATTTTACCTGTTATATCGAATGACAATTCACTTATATTTTGAAATTATTCACTCAAAATCTATTATTAATAATAGTCTATTAATGGCGACAAGGTGGCTTAGTGGTTAGCACTGTCGCCTCACAGCAAGAAGGTCACTGGTTCGAGCCTCGGCTGGGTCAGTTAGCATATCTGTGTGGAGTTTGCATGTTCTCCCCGTGTTGGCGTGGGTTTCCTCCGGGTGCTCCGGTTTCCCCCACAGTCCAAAGACATGCAGTACAGGTGAATCGAATAAACTAAAGTAGCCGTAGTGTATGTGTGTGAATGAGAGTGCTTTGCTTCCCAGTACTAGATTGCAGCTGAAAGGGCATGCGCTGTGTAAATCATATGCTGGATAAGATATTAAATATATTCTATTATGACACACCGTGTGCTTTCTATGTTCATTTCTGTAAATGTAATTTGAGGCAGACACCAAAATGGAATATCATCTCTCTGTCTCATAAATATCAAAGGAAATATCAAGCTACAAAATTTCCACATTTCACATTTTTTTTTATCAGTTTCGCTTATTTTTTTTTGGTTCATTAAAATTTGATTTAATATTTTCCCCAGTGTATTAGTCAAAGTCAGCTTTATTGTCAATTCAACCTCATGTGCAGGACATTGAATTGAGAGACAGAGAATTGAAATTGAATCAACAGTTTTGACTTGAAATACTCTCAGACCCTAGGTGCCTAACATATAATATTAATACAAAAAGTAGAATTTAAAAAGAAATTACAACAAATACAATCACACAATTACACAATCTAGATAGATTATATATATATTCTTATCTAAGTAAAAAATAAAAATTTGCAAACAATACAATTACACTTAAGGGCATATGGGAAGGAGTGCAAACCAGAGTTGTGCAGATGCAAAACAGTTAAATCAGGTGTACTAATTATTGGACCATGATCCTATTGATCTTTTTTGTTAGATTGGTAATTTGGTACTGACTAATCTAATGTATTATTGAAAAGCATTGTTTAGAAAATATTAAAGAGAGATCTGTGAGGTGTGTATTTATGCTGAGCACTTTATGTGTTTATGATGCTTTCCTTAACCTTATGGCACTATTTGCATCCGTTCTTGTGTTTTGCTGCGAAATTGGTCTTTTTTAGCTCAAGGACCATTGGACTGGCAAAATCCTGCAGGGGCTGAATATTGTAAACCAATATGAACACATATGATCCCAAACATCTGTTGTTAAAAAAAGCTTCATTATATATTTGCAATCTATTCAATACAACTTTTACTTGTGACAATTTTTTCCTTGATTAGCTGTCATTTGCTTATCTTTTTTTTGGAAATACAGACATCTAAAAGATCTATTATCACTGATAGCTAATACTGTACTCTACAGGTTGTTTATGCATTAAATGTAAAAATAAATATCATTAATTTGCCCTCACAAAATAATTAAGTAATAAAAAATAATGTTGCTCCACTGTGATGGTTTTTCCTTCTGTAAAAGCCAATATTATGCGTTGTGTATGAGCTCAGGTCTTAATAGTGTTAAAATGACTCCATCTAGTGGTTTACATTCAACACTACAGCATAAGAGATATTCGCAAAATAACCTTGCTTATATTCAGCGTTACAGATAAATGCACTTCAACGATCTTCTAAGTAAACTGAATCATTTATAAGCTTATGTGCAAGAAATTACATTTTCTTATAATTTAGACATCTAGCTTCTGGCAGATTACAGCTTGATTAAGAAATTGACTTTTCTTAAGCACCAAATCACATTATTTGTAACCTAGTTGTACCCCGATATATGTCTAATATAAAGAATATTTTACATCAGCTGACCTTTATGTGCAGTTTATTCAGAAATAATTGCACACCAAGGGAAAAAGGCTATTCTTAAACTGCCCATAAATGCTATATTTGACCATTACTGGTATAAATAAAAATACTTCGTGAAATATTTTATGAATCGTTCCAGAAATATAGGTACACAAACTCTGACCCAATGTTTCCATTTTATTAATAAATCACCAAATTTTCTGTGCACATTTATTACTACTGAAGAGTAAAAAGTGATGACTCTTCACATACAATTTTGTTTTTACTTGGATATTTATTTTTTTTTAGAAATGCTCTCCACCTCTCAGACGGTCACTTGGAGCTGGTGTATTTGGTGACGGCTTTGGTGCCCTCAGACACGGCATGTTTGGCCAGTTCTCCCGGCAGCAGGAGCCGGACCGCAGTCTGCACTTCTCTGCTGGTAATGGTGGAGCGTTTGTTGTAGTGCGCCAGTCTGGACGCTTCTGTGGCGATGCGCTCGAACACATCATTGACAAACGAGTTCATGATGCTCATCGCCCTGCTGGAGATGCCAGTGTCCGGATGAACCTACGGAGGAACATATGCAAACACACATTTAGCACATTCAGTGGTGACAAGAGTACTGAAAAATCATACTTAAGTTAAAGTACCATTACTTGCTTAAAAATGTAGTGCGAGTAAAAGTATCTGTTGTAAATGTTACTCAAAGTATGAGTAAAAAGTAGGCCTTTCAAAACTACTTCAGAGTACTCAAGTGAGTATTATGCTGTTAAAAGCTGATACATTTACATGTAATTTGTGGATGTGTGTAAACGTAACATTCTGTAGTGCATCTAGTTATTGCCCAGCAGGCACACAACGTCATAAGACGGTAATATTAAGTTAGATTTAGGTCATGACGTCAGGAGATCAAAATTCAATGTCTAGCCAGCGTCTTAAGGACAACGTTATTTTCATGTCCAATAACGAAGTGAAATGACATTGATATTTGTATGATTTTAGGTTGTGTTGGAAAGCCACCTAAATCCAACGTCCTTAAACAACGTCATATTGACATCTAATACTGAAATTTATTCGTCAGGTATGGCAACCAAAATCCGACAGCTAATAGACGTCATAATGGTAACGTCATTAGATGTAAATTTTTGGTTGATTTTAAGTTGGACACTGATGTCAGCCTGACGTTGGGTTCTAATGTCAACCCGATTTTCATTTCCAAACAAAATGTTATGTCCCCATGACACTGGGGTACAACGTCAACCTGTGCCTGCTGGGTGTTTAAGGCCATTTCAGTCATCATAAAGTAAACATCCGTCATCTTCTCAATGACATGCATCTAAACAGTCTCTGGGTCAATGAGTGTAAAGATTTTGGGCATTTTAATGCTTCCAATCAGCTTGGTGCAATTAAAAAGTTTATTATGATGCAATTTATCTTCTATGTGCGATTTAATTGGACCGGAATCACAGGACGGATTTTACCAATCCCCATAGACAAGAAAAAAAGTAGTGACTGCAGGTTGAAGGAAAGTAGTGGAGTAAAAGTACCAATACAGCACTAAAATGTACTCAAGTGAAAGTAAAAGTACACATTTTAAAAGGACTTCGTAAATTGCAATTCCTGAAAAAAAAAAAACTACTTACAGTAGTTTGAGTATTTGTGATTGGTTACTTTACCACTGAGTACATTCAAATAGTTTTTATAAACTGATAGTTTAAAATGAATATGTCATATTAAATTTACAAATCCTCAAGGTTTAGGGCATTTTCTTATTCGATAGAAGAATCACAGATTGATCATTTTGCTTCATAAGACCAAAACCTAAATTATTAAAATTAATTCTGTTCTGCTTATACAAGTTCATTTTACTCTCAAAGTGCAAAAAGCTAATGACATATTTTATGAATTATACCTACTGAGAAACGGTTTCAGCTAAAAATGATTTGAGATGTTCTGCTGAAAAAAAAGAGAGTTAGATCAATAGCAAATTATAATTATATATTATTTTGAGAACTATAGGTATAGGCTAAAAGGTTAATACAGTTCCTTTTCTACTGTAACGTGAATATGGATTCATATAAGGTTAAGCAATAATTCAAATGTCAATTAAACATTTAAAAATAAAAATCACTGATACTTACAATAAAGCTTTGTAATGTTTTATAGTAAAAAAGGCATTTGTTGAAGTTTTACTTGCCACATTTGATTTTCAGCCAACAATGAATCCATTTAAAAACATTACATTACTGTAGGCTACTTACATTACCGAAAGGGTTTTTGTCCGTATAAACAGCTTTTAAGACTAATATGTTTTAATGTGGATACTGACAATTGTACAAAACATTGGTTCCCGAATCGGAAATAAACGACTCAGAGTTGAGTGAGTGACTCCTGAACAATTATTGTTGGATTTAGCGCAGGGGTGCGCAAACACGGTTCTGGAGGGCCGGTGTCCTGCATAGATTAGCTCCAATTTGCCTCAACACTCCTGCCTGGAAGTTTCTAGTACACCTAGAGCCTGATTAGTTGGTTCATGTGTGTTTAAAACTAATATCTGCAGGACACCGGCACTCCAGGACCGAGTTTGGACATCCCCGACTTAGAGAATCGGTTCACTTGACTCATTAAAGATCCGACTCAATGATTCATTCTAGAATCAAGCGCACGCGGGGTTAAATGCAGGTGTTCCAATCGAAATTTACATTAGAAGTTATTAGTTTCTTCGATAATAATTTTTTCATCTTGATTATTCATGAAAACATTACTCACCTGCTTCAGAACTTTGTAGATATACACTGCATACGTTTCTCTCCTCTTTGACTTCCGTTTGGATCCTTTTTTATCCCCTGGCGCTTTGCCTTTCTTTTTTGCTCCTTCATTAGACATACTGGATATTCATATATTAATAACACTAAGCAAAATTTTAATCTCTCATTGACGTGTTCGCCGTTTGGCAGATCTCCAGCTGGCCTTCATCAGCCATTTATGACGTGTACGGAAGTGAACACTAATTGGAAAGCGTCTGAGCTCAATCTCGTGGCGGACGGAATTCGCATCAGTCTTCAGGAGATCAGGTATGTTTTGGAGTTGTTTTATTTTTCTAGTTAGTGTCACAATTATCAGATTGTAAGTGAATTAGTATTAGTAAAAGTATTACGTACATAAGACATAGAGAGCTGCATGTTTATTTCTTTTGGTTATAAAACCAAAACAATAACCTGCTACATAACATAGCTGTTGTCACATGAAAATGTAATTTGGTCTTCCAGTTTGTAAATGTAACATGACTCGGAAATAATATCAAACATATTATTAGTCAGCTTATGTGATTAGACTAGTTGTGTAACAGATAAATTGTTAAATAAGTTAAACTAATGCTGTGTGTGTGCGTGAGTGAGTGAGTGAGTGAGAGAGAGCAATATAAAAATAACTTTTTAAGTTTTCTTTAGGGCTACACGATATTGGAAAAATTGTACATTGTGATATTTTATTTTTCTGCGACATGTATATTGCAATATACTGCATCTAAACAATTTCACCAAATGATTGAATAGCACTATTTGGAAAGGATTTGTAGTCACACTTTATTTTAAGCTTCAATTCTTGCTATTAGCAAACCATTACCTACGACTTTTAGGTAATAAACCCATAATTTGCTCCTTAGGTTATTTAGGTATTGGGTTAGGGATGTAGAATAAGATCATGCAGATTATGTATTTTTATAAGTATTAATAAGCAGCCAATATCTCAATAACATGTATGCTCATATGCAGTAATGAGAATTGGTCCCTTAAGTGTTATCAAATGTGTTAATTTTGATTGATTGGGATGATTCTGTAGGGCAGTGAATCATGCATAAAATGTAATGAACAAACTACAAGTGTAGATTAATGCAATAAAGCAACGATGAAAGTGAAATAAACAGTGCATGCTTTATGGTTTTATATGTAAATATAAAATTACATGCATATTGCATATCTATGCGATGTGACTATTGTGGATGTGACATCGATGCTGAAACGATGTATTGTGCAGCCCTAGTTTTCTTAACTGAATTTCAAGCCTGATAAACTTACTCCAGTCTTAAGTGCCACACGATCCTTCAGAAATGTTACCTTCAGTAAGAAAAAAAGCTGTATTAATATTTCACAATTTACAGTTTATTACTGTATTTTTGGTTAAATAAATATAGCATTGGTGACCCAAAAACATTTGTACTGATCCCAAACTTGACCGTGTGTGTGTGTGTGTGTATAATAAGAGTTTTGATATATTGCTTTAATAATAAAAACCCACAGAAAATGGATAAGGAAAGGGATTTTTAATCAAAAATAAAATAAAAAGATAGTGTTAAAGAACCAGGGGTGCATTTCCGAGGTCGCAAGTTTCGTCATTACAAACCAGGTTTGTTGATATGACATTTCCCAAATCCATCATAACAACAGACGTTCATAAACTGCGTCGCAAACTTGCAAGTTTGCAACTACATTTCTGGAGCTGTAGTTAGAAGCATAGTTCTTGGCTGTGTTCTATTCCCAGTTATCCCCCCTAAACCCTATGCTATGGTGGCCGAGAAAGCTTAACGCACTGCAATTTAAGAAAGCGCATGCAATTACAAAAAACACAAGCAAATAAAGTGAAGAAACGGGCACCAAATTGGTCACAACACTTGCAAATATCCACGTAACACAGCGGAAATGTTTTCTAGGGGACCCAAAAACATGACGGACCCTGCTAAGATATGTATGTGTTATGTCGTGTACATAGATATATACATTAGATGTCGCCTACACTGTTGTTGTCTATTGGAAGGAATGCGTCAATAGCGCCACCATTTTAGTACAGGGTAGCGCTCCTTTGAAATGAATGCGGGACCAAGCTGCAGTGAAGGACTGTGGCCATCCAGAGCCAGAGATATACACATTTATCTCTGATCGGGAGTGTTCCCGGAGGTCAGTATGCAATTTTTTTTTAAATTACGAAAATAACAATTTTACTTCACTTTTCTACATTGATGGATAAGTAACTGCACGGACATTCCTGACAAAAAGCTTGTGTTTGTGTGTATGAAAATGTACTATTTTCAACACACTCCAATTTTAAACACACCCCTCTCCTGCTTTCACTTCTCATTCTGATGGAGGGAGCGATTCGTTCATTTAGCGGACAATAATAAAAGTTTCTGGCATCTCGTTGTCATATTTCTTTTGCATTTTTTTTGCTGATTTTATTCAACAAAACTAGCATAAGCCATTGTATTTAGCGCAAGTTGGTGCTACTTTGCCTTATAGTGAATGCAGTAAGTGATTTTATTATCATCAATAATGTTACCTGTTTAGCACAAAAGTTTATAACATACAAAAACGTAAAAAACGAAATCTTACCTATGAAATGTTCTGCCTTTATGTTTGTTTTCTTTGTTTACTCGTTACTACACCCGTACACAGCACTAAAGTCCAGCATCTTCACGTAGTAACACTGTCTTGACTAGTGCGGTTGAATGACATTTGTCCTGGGAGCCCTGTACAAATATGGCGGCGCTATTGACGCATGCTCAGGGTCCCTATGCGATTATCTAGTGTATATCTATGTGTCGTGTAAACAAGATATTAAAATAAGCGAAAAACAACTCGCGTTTCAAAGACCACCAATCACTTCACTGAGCAACAGTCACGGCAAAATAACACATCCATAGGCCGCATTTACACTGCATGGTTCAAGTGACTCAATTTTTCTTTCTCCCATGTGGCACAGATCGGATATGGCCCATGTACGTGTAAGCAGAAACAAATCACATGGATTCAGATTTACTCAAATCAGATTCAGGCCTTGTTTATATGTGTAAATTTATCCGATATGAATCGGATCTGTGCCCTCATGTCTGCAGTGTAAGCAGGTAGATCGGATTTTCACCTGTCAACGTGAGTCGTACGTCATTAAAAACCATAGCGAATGACGTCAAGTCTGACACTTTCTTTTCAGAACAGACTTCAGCCGAGTCCCAAACCTTAAATCTCACACACAAGGACTTAAACAGCTTTTATATTGTCATGTAGCACAGGTGTTTAAGCATGTTAATGAGAGCGAGAGAGTGCAATGTCCGCCACGTAACCAATATAAACTAATGTAAAACTAGTGCTTGCATAATGTGCCTAAATCACGCCATGGACGACATTGAGATGCCTAGTGGTTTAAAAAAACCTATATATCAAAAGAAGATGGACAAATGAGAACCTTTCTGTCATAAACTATAGTAAAACAGCTTGTCAAAAGCTGCGAACAGATTACATACAGGAATTGAGAAAAGAGCACTCTTTAATTATCAGCTGTTAGTCAGCGCCCGCTCTTTTTTTTTTTTTTTTTTTTTTTTTTTTTTTTTTTAATTTATTTTTTTTTTTATTTATTTTTTTTCTTTTTCCTTTTTTTCTTCCTGGTCATTGTGCCTTTGCCGTGTAAATGCAGATGATCGGATACGAGTAACTTTTAAAAGATGATGTTAGCAGGTCGTGAAAAAAAAACGGATACAGTCACAAAATCGGAATTGACCATCAAGATCTGCAGTGTAAATGTAGCCTTAGTTATTGCCTACCAGACACACAACATCAAAGGACGTTAATTTTAGGTTAGATTTAGGTTGTGATGTCAGGTGACCAAAATTCAATGTCTAGCCAACATCTTAAACCAACGTCATATACTAACAATAATTCATCAGGTATGGCAACCAAAATCCAAAGTATGAAAGACGTCATAGTGGTAATGTCCACACATCAAGCTGTAACATCATTAGACATTGATATTTGGTTGATTTTTAGGTTGGACGTTAGACACTGAAGTCAGTCTGACGTTGAGTTTTGACGTCAACCTTTTTATTTCCAAACAAAATGCAAGGCCCTCACGACGTTGGGATACAACGTCAATCTGACGTCATGTCTTGTGCCTGCTGGTTGTTTTAAGGCCATTTTTTCATCAGTGAGATGCATCTAAAATGCATGTAAAGATTTTGGACATCTTCTTGGACACTTTTAATGCTTCCAAACCGTTTGCTGCAATTATAAATCGTCCATGTCTTGAGGTAGTTCATTATGATTGGATTTACCTTCTATGTGCGATTTGATTGAACAGGAATCACAGGACTGATTTTTCTAATCCCCATAGACAAGTTAAAATAAACTGACTGCAGGTTGAAGGAAAGTAGTAGAGTAAAAGTATTAAAACTGCTCTAAAAATGTACTCAAGGCAAAGTAAAAGTTCACATTTTTAAAATGACTTAATAAATTACAATTTCTCAGAAAAACTACTCCCAGTAGTTTGAATATTTGTAATTTAGTTACTTTACATCACTGGTGAAAATCAACAAGTGAAAGTGAAATCAAAACAATCAAACAAGTGAAAACAGCAATCAAAATCAACAGAAGAGCAATAATATGTATAGTATAGTCCTATGACTAGTCCCAGCTGGTCAAACACTTTACAAGAGTTGACAAAAGCAAAACGATAGACTACTTAAATTGTTTGTTTGTTTATTTATTTATTTATATATATATATATATATATATATATATATATATATATATATATATATATATATATATATATATATATATATATATATATATATATATATATATATAATTTTAGGTAGTCTATTGTTTTGTTTTAAATTTATTATTATTATTAACTAGGATATTGTGTTTTTTTTTATTTCTTAATAAATAGTAAACAATACATTTTACAATTTCTATTATCTTAACATCAGAATTAAGTCACTCATAATGCAACGATCTGATGAATTCACATCGACCGCTGTTCATAAATCTACAGACAAAAAATTTAACCCTTATTCTAAATATGGCACTTAATCGACAACTCGCATATACCCCCCCCCCCCCCCCCCCCCCCCCCCCCCCCCCAATTTCCACAATAGCAATAATGTATTGTATAGTCCTATAACAGGTCCCAGCTGGTCAAATATATTATAGAGAAAAATTGTTAAACATTAAACACTTTCTTTTTTTTTTGCAAGTAAATGGATTTTTGATTCAGTTTTTGTTAAAATCCATAGTAACAAAGGGTGATGGAAACCCAGCTAGTGAAAGTGATTTTGTGCTTATTTGGGATGCAAAACAGTGCACTGCTCACTTGCAGAATGGAGGCCTCTGAAGGGCACATAAGTCTGAGGTATGAATTTAGATAAAGTGGTGCAGAGCCAGTGGTGATTTTGTAAGCAAAAATCAGTGTCTTGAAGCAGCTATCGGAAGTAAATATAAATTCCTAAAAACAGGTTACTCTCATAAATTAAACAAGGAAACCTAGTGATATCATGTTTAAAAATGAAGCATTTGTTTTATAGTAATGTCAGTGCCATGTGTTTTGGTGCATAATTTATAGTGTTTTTCCAAAAAACAAATTCTCAGCCACAGTATAGGTTTGGATATCCAGTGACATTGTTGTATTTGCAGGTTGCTTTCTGATGAGAGCAATGTAATGTAATTAAATTGAATAATTCAAGTGTTAATATGATTTGATAAGAACAATGCTGCAGTAAAAAAAATTGAGCCCGTTGTCGCCACAGCGGAATGAACCGCTAACTTATCCAGCATATGTTCCATGCAGCAGATGCCCTTCTAGCTGCAACCCATTACTGGCAAACATCCATACACACTCATTTACACACACACACACACACACACTACGGACAATTTAGCTTACTCAATTCACCTATACCACATCTTTTTGAACTTGTGGGGGAAACCGGAGTACCCGGAGGAAACCCACGCAAACACGGGGAGAACATGCAAACTCCACACAGAAATGCTGACTGACCCAGCCGAGGCTTGAACCAGTGACCTTCTTGCTGTGAGGCCATCGTGCTACCCGCTGCGCCACCGTGCTGCCTGTGTGTAAATATTTTTTTATATAAATTTCAGCAATATTATTTAATAGGCAAACGTTTATCTGGTTTATGAACAATATGGTTTGTAATGCAATATATGCTATCTTTTAGCAGATTTATTACATAATAGACTTTAAGTGGTTCTGATTGGATTAGCATTATAAACATTACAGTTAGCATGAAGTTAAGATTGTTCTTTTTTCTGTTGTTGCGTACTTTTGATTTGGTCAAATAGTTTCTAAAATAAAAAAAATCTAAGGCAGATTGGATTGTTGGAAGATGGATGTAGGCAACAAAATGGAGGAAGATTGACAAATGCCATGATAGCCCCACCCTAAATGCCGGATAGCCCTGCCCTAAAGCCCTGATAGCCCTGCCCCAAAGACCTGGTAGCCCCGCCCTAAATGTCTGATAGACCAGCCCTTAATGGCTGATAGCCCCACCCTAATGACCTGACAGCCTCACCCTAATGCACTGATAGCCAGTCCCAAATGTGTTAGACCTGCCCTAAATGTCTGATAGCCCTGCCCTAAATAACTATTAGCCCCGCCCCAAATGACTGATAGCCCTTCCCTAAATGTCAGAGATGGCCCTGCCTTAAATGACTGATACTTCCACCCTAAATGTCTGTTGGCTTCGCTCTAAATGTCTGATATCTCCACCCTAAAGGACTGATAGCCCTAACCTAAAGACCTGAGAGCCTTACCCTAATGGACTGATAGCCCCTCCCAAATGTATGTTAGCTCTGCCCTAGATGTCTGATAGCTCTGCCCTAAATACCTTTTATTCCCTCCCCAACTGAATGATAGTCCCACCCCAAATGACTGATAGTCCTGCCCTAAATATCTGAAAGCTCTGCCTTAAATGGCTGATACTTCCGCCCTAAATGTCTGATAGCTCCACCCTAAAGGACTGATAGTCCTACCCTAAAGACCTAATAGCATCACTCTAGTGGACTGATAGCCCCTCCCAAATGTATGTTAGCCCTGCCCTAGATGTCTGATAGCCCTGTCCTAAATACCTATTAGCCCCGCCCCAAATAACTGATAGTCCCACCCCAAATGACTGATAGTCCCGCCCTAAATGTCTGATAGCCCTGCCTTAAATGACTGATACTTCCGCCCTATATGTTTGATAGCTCACCCCTAAAAGACTGATTGCCCTACCCTAAATGTCTTATAACTAAAGGCCTATAAGCACGTACCCCCCCCAAACTCCCAAATGTCTGGTTGTCCCTCCCTAAATGTTTGATAGCCCCACCCTAAATGTCTGATAGCTCCTCCCTAAAGGACTGATAGCCCTGTCTTAAAGGCCTGAGGAGTGAAGGAAAGTTTCAAGGGTGGTAGGAATGTTATCTTATGGCCAAACGAATGTTTACAAAATAACAAAGCACACAGATACATTGTTTGTAACACAAACTTTTATCCATCCATCCATCCATCCATCCATCCATCCATCCATCCATCCATCCATCCATCCATCCATCCATCCATCCATCCATCCATCCATCCATCCATCCATCCATCCATCCATCCATCCATCCATCCATCCATCCATCCATCCATCCATCCATCCATCCATCCATCAATAAATAAGACAATATAAAATATGACTGTCAATATAAAATGAGTAAATTGATTGTCAACCTTAAACTTTTTCAGCTCCTATACTGTCAAAAATATTTCAGTGTAAATCCACAAATTTGTTATTTATATCTTTAAACAAATTTCGGCACAAAGATATTAGAAAAATTAGCATCTTCTCCATATAGTCATGATTCTAGAGTCATGATAACTATTGTTATTTTCTGTAGCTTCAGCCATACGTGCGCCAGATCTACAGTAAAAAGCCCTTCTGCTGTGAAGTTCATAAAACACCTGGCCAGAGAAGACCTGACAAGGTTCAGCTGGTGAAAGGATTCAAATTACTTGTCACGCCTTCAGTTAATTAGCTTCCAGCATAATCTGCCAATTACGTTAAAGAGCTGCACCTGCAGATACTCATTACAGCACAGCCTATTACGAGAGAAGCTAATATCTGTGCTGCATTTACAATTTTCAGAAAAGCCTACCACTTGGTAAATAATTGAGTTGTATTGTAGTGTGTTTTGTTGTATATGCGAGTGTTGTCGATTAAGTGCTATAGTTCGAATATGGGTTAGGTTTATTGTCTGAACACCGTAAAACCCAACAGTCAACATTATCAAAAGAAATGACTGTAACTCAAAATGTACTGAAAGTTAATTCTACTTATTTGAAAAGAGTTTTGCACTAAGTGTTGAAGGTAATGAGTTAATTAAATACTTCGTTACTTCAACTTAAATGGATTAAGTTCACAGTACTCGTATAGATTAGTGTTTTAACTCAAATGGTTTGTTGCAATCGGTTTCCTCAAATGGTTTAAGTTGCCTTAACTTATTGGGATTTACAGTATTCATGTTGGTTTGAGTTCTCTTTATTTGGTTTTACTGTGCTCAAATTGCTTCGTTTACTCTCAAATGGATTAAGTTCACAGTACTCATTAGGTTTAGTTTTTAAACGTAAATGGTTTGTTGCAATCGGTTTCTTCAAACAGTTTGAGTTGCCTTTAACTTTTTGGGTTTTACAGTGTAGATTTATAAACACTGGTTGATTTTGAATTTATCAGATCTTTGCAATATGTGTGACTTCTGACGTTATTATTGTTGTTGACTTCCAAATGAAAAGCTTTATGCTGTCTATTATTACTCAATTTTCTTAAACATTTGAAACCTGAAATAGTTTTCTTTCTTCATTGACATGGTTTTGTGGTAAAATCTTGGAACCAACACAAGGGAGCGCTGCTGCTGCTTGTAAATCTGCTGCAAACTTTTTATGCTGCCTGAGACATTTTAGCATGTGTCAGATTTTGTTTGTTGTAGTGCAGAATTGCCAGTCTTGGATCTTTGCTATATGCTTGTTGATGCTTAATTGCTTCTGGTTTGTATATATGTATTATGTATATGTGATACACACATACTTAGAAACAAACTACAAAAACACGTATTTACATGGATATTTATAATTAGTATCATGCACATATAATTTGTCTCTAAATTTTGTGCTGCTCATAAATGTATATTTATTTTTTATGAGTTTATAAAAAAAGTCAATTCAAAATTTGTTGTATCTATTGTAGTTGGGGGTTTGCAGTCTTGAAACATTAACCCCCCCCCCCCCCTAGTCTTTAACATAGAAAGACAGAAGCACATTTATAAAACCAGTGCTATGTGATTGCAGAAAATGCTGGAAAAAGACTGTTGAATGATGTAAACATGTAACTTTGCATCATTCTGTGGAATTTTGGAGACAAAATAAAAGTAGATATCTGGTAACATAGATGCCGATTGTAGCAATGTGACGCAACATGTTACAGTACAAAAAATACTATGTATTGTGGACATAGCAAGAAATATGTAACTAAGATTAAAACATTTTTAAAATGGTGAATTGATAAGGTCACACATTTAAGCTTACGTGTTTATTATAAAAAATGTAACAAGATTATAAATTATTTAAAAATACAATATTTAAAGCCTTTTAAGTGTGTGTGTGTGTGTGTGTGTGTGTGTGTGTATAAGCAGACTGTAAGCATACAGTACAGTATCTATGTAATAGTTAAGCAAATTATGGAGATTTTTCATGTCAGAAAGATATTTACAAGCTCAGTGTGCATGAAGGACGTTTTTGCAGCATTTTTAACTCCACTTTGATAAGTACTTCTTGCTTACTGAATGAATCAGAAAATGTGGAAAACATCTTTCGAATTAAAGATATTTTTTTTCACTACTGAATCAATCACCATTTGTGAACAATTCTTCTGAATGATTCAGTGAGTCATACTTCACACTTCTCTTGCTTTATTAATTAGTGTATGAATCAGAATTCTTAACAATTCTCTTGAATGCTTCAGTGACTTGTGCTGACTCATTCCATAAGAAGAACATTTATGAAAACAACATCTTTTGAACGAATGCTTCAAAGACTCATTCTTTCCAGGACTCATTCAAAAACATTTTCTTCACTAACCTGGGAACAATTCTATTGAACGATTCAGTGATTCACTCAAAGGCTTCTCTGCTTTATTACTGTATTATTGCATTACTGCATTTTGTCAAATCTCTTGAATGATTCAATGACTCACTCACTTGCTCACTTCACTTGCCTCTTACAAAATAATGCAGCATTTTTTTTCATATTTTGATTATTATTTTTTTAACTCCTTAACTTTCTTCACTAACTTTGAAACAATTCTACTGAATTATTCAATGACTCACTCAAAGACTTCTGTGCTTCATTACTGTATCTGTATCAACTCTTGAATGATTCAACTTTTTTTTTTTTTTTTTAACGGAATGAAACCGCATGCTTCTGAATACTTCATTACTTCTGTTTCATTAATGTTAGTTTATTAATTAGCGTTTAAAAAAAAGAATTCTTGAATGATTCTATAACTTATGTTTCCATCCATCTATTTTTATGCACATTTAGCATATGCGCATCAACCTGTATTTTTATGCGCATAAGTTTTAAAAATGCGCATAACTGAGTAGAATAAACTTTTTATTCGATTAAAAAAAGATGCGCATAAACTACGATGGAAACACTTACTGCACAAATTTCAGTATGTGCATTATAAAAGGTCATGTGATGATGAAAATACGTGTAAACGGACAAACCAGCAGGCTGAGCGCACTGTAAATCATCTGAACTGTTGTTTTGGTCATTCTAAATCGCCTTACCATTTAAGTGTTACTGTTATATTATTAATGACCTCCAGAATCAAGAGCGTCTCTGCTCCACGTCTGACACCTTCAAACGCCACCGCGTGTTTACTGCGTGTCAGAATTGCCTTCTGAGGCGCAATTCATTTATTAGATAAAGAAAAGATTCACGCAGCTTCTCCTACTAAGTGACGATTTTGTTCGCTTTGATTCGATGGATGGAAACGCTGCTTTATTCGCATGTCTTTTATGCGATAATCCAGTTTTGCACAAAGTAAATTGCATTTTTGGATGGAAACATGGCTAGTGACTCACTACATTTTTCATAACGAATCAGCGTTTATGATAAGTCTTTTGATCAAATGATTCAAAGATTCACTCGTAACACTTCACTTGCTTCTTACTAAATAATTCAGCATTTTTAAAAACATCTTGAATTTTTCAAAGACTCAAGGTCTTTGCGCACTGAAGTCCGAAATTGTCGTATGCATTTTTTCTTATACATATGCGAAAAATTCGTCACGATGCGTGTTAATTAATGCATTGCGAAAAAAAAAAAAAAAACAACCGCAAAACATTTCAGAGTCAGTTTAAGCAGTAATACATTGTTCTCCTCTCTCTTCTCCAAAGTGGAAAAAACAAGAGGAATAAGCAACATTGTGTTCATCCAATACTAGACTACACAGACAGGAAGGAGAGTTCTTCTCCTTCTCAAAGAGCTGCACACGATTATCCCCAAATGCAAAGTTTATTTCAGGAACCCAGTGGAATTTTGATACATTGCTTATGGTTGTTCACACATTTACGTACGTAAACAAATTCTTAACAGAGACTGGCAGTACCTATAGTATAATACAGGGGTGGGCAAACTCGGTCCTGGAGGGCCGGTGTCCTGCATAGTTTAGCTTCAACTCTAATCAAACACACCTGAACATGCTAATCAGTGTCTTCAAGATCCCTAATTATCTATAAGCAGGTGTGTTTGATCGGAGTTGGAGCTAAACTGTGCAGGACACCGGCCCTCCAGGACCGAGTTTGCCCACCCCTGGTATAATAGATGATGTCCACGTTGACGTATCAGAGCAACTGAGTGAAACAGACCATGAGGGGATTATGTCTGTGCGTCAAATGCATGGACACATACACCCCAAACAGTAGCAGGGGAGAGGTGTGACAGTCAGAACCTATCATGGGTTCTCAACTATTTGCCACATTCTGTCTTATATTATGCACTGTGGTTGTCAAAGTTATATGGAGCTCAAGTGACAGCATTTTGTATTTAGCCGTGCGCTTGTACGGTGGCTCTGAACTGTAAAAACACCTCTCAAACGTTTTTCGGATGCGAAAAACTGAAAAAAATCTAACCCGGTTTCAGAGGCAGTGTGTCAGTACGATTCACACAACGTGAGGTCGAATTTATTTTTTAGCGTGCAACTACGTTTACATGGACATCAGTAATCAAATTATTTACCTTGATCTAATTAAGACAATAAGACTAAGGTGTTTACATGAGTTGCCATTTGAATGTTTCTTTCATGATCCCGTTTTACATGTTATAGCACATAATTAGATTAACATCATTGCGTCACCGCACTATCCGCATTTCCTCCACAGTTTCATGTAATTTCATGTGTTTCATTATTAATTTGTCGACTTTAACTGCGGTTTGGCACTTTCACTTTCATTCGGGCATGCCCCACGTGACAAACAAGATGTTGGATGCAACTATGAACGCTGGAAGAGTGTTGTTTTAATGGAAGTTCATACTGCATGCTGAATGGAAGAAAAAAAAACCTCCGCATTTAACGATGCAGGTGTCTGTGGTCTACACTGACTCAGTAGGTGCAAAGAGTGTTGTGTGTATATGTGTGTGTGCATGTGTGGACTATCCTGACGCAAAACGTGGCAAAGCCCTACATAATGGTAATAGTTTGATAAAGGTGTTTACATGTCTGTACTACACTTCAATAATGCGACTAAAATCGGCATACTCCACATCTTAATTCGATTTCTCTTTAGTTCGATTATGACCTTAATCAGATTAAATTAATCAAAAATCGCTGTTTACATGGTCTACTCTTAATTAGAGTATTGTCTTAATCGCATTAAAATCGAATTATTGGTGTCCATGTAAACGTAGTCACTGTGGGAGAATCACAGTGAATCGAAATCACAGTCTTTTAATAATAAAATCGCACTATGACCCACTTTACCCACAGATGGTGGATCTAAAGGTTTGTCATCATCTAGAAAAGACCTGCTGCTGCTGGCATGTCTGATAGACCGTAAACAGTCATTTTGCTTTCTTGTTTTGTATACCTTCATCCATGAGCGTTGTGTATATCATTACGAAGTGACTCATATGTTTGGACAGTCGTGCGCTCTGAAAGGTCATCCTGCGCAGTCAATGATAAAATTGCAGAGTGAATTGCTTGAATTAAGTCAACGCTTCATAAGCAGATAAGAAAAAATATTCGCATAAATCTGCACGACTGAGTAAGGATCTGTTTATAGAACATTTTAAAAAACAATCTTGCTGTTTATTTGCACAATTCACTTCAATTTTAATAGCATTTAGTTTCAATACTTGTTAATATTGTTCGTCTGTCTGTTGGTTTAAACAGATTGCATAAATGTTTTGTGTTTTCCAGCTTGTGACCAGTGTTTGTGTGCTGCAGGGTGTTCTCGCTTGTGTTCAATTTCACATTTTGGTTACTGGACAAGACCTTTTGGTATTTTCAATTTCACAGTCTCTTCGATCTGACAACTTCATTTAATGACAGGACTGATGTGTTCCCTCAGGTTTAAAGCTTCTCGGCACTCTCAAGAAAGGAGCTTTTATCCTTTTTCATTTAGGTCTTCATCCGGTTAAAGCAGACATTCTTTAAACCGAGTCCGAAACTACAGGATGTGATTACTTGATACAATATTCGTGTTCATGCAATCTCTATAGTTGAATCCCAAATAAGACACTATGCACTTATACACTAGGGATGCTCAAAATAATCGAATAACTGTTAACCGAAAGGGTGCGTTTGTAACCGATTAATTGTATCAGTTAAACAATTAAACATTATTTTAGATATTTTTGGAGTTTGGCTGCATAAGGGGCTGATCGAATGTGCTATTTTGCATTGAGAGGGGCATCTTTTGAATGGTTTACTAACAAGTGTTTTGCGCGCGGCTCATCCCAGAGCAGCAGTGTTTGTGTTGGATGAGACAACTAAAAAAAACCTTTTGAATGGAGGAGAGACTAGTGCTCGTTGTTTCAAGTTCTGCAGAGCTGCATGAATTTACAAATCTTGAATATCACAATATTATTTAATATTACAATTGTAACAACACTTGGACAACAGGAGGGCAAATAATTGTGACTTTAGCTGTATATTGTTTGGAATAATTGTAATTACAATTATGACCAAAATAATCGTGATTGATTGATTTTTATTTTTCCTTATTCGAACAGCCCTACGTAGTGTGTGTGTGTGTGTTAGTGTATGGATGGTTCCCAGTACTGGGTTGCGGCTGGAAACGTTGCCCTGTGGCACCCAATGGGGATTCTGCTGGCAAAAAATTCAGTACATCCCTATACTTGAGTCCAAAAGCTGCAAATAATGACAGTGAAACAAAAGTCCCACAATAGGTTTTAGTTGTTTTTATCATTTGAAAATGTAGTACTGATATACAGTACAGTAGTTCAGTAATATAACACATTTTCTTTCTGAATTCTTTTTGGTATTGGTTTTTATCCAACCGTCTGTCAAACAAGAAGTTAATATAGGCAAGGCAAGTTTATTTATATAGCACATTTCATACACAGTGGCAATTCAAAGTGCTTTACACAAACAGGAATAAAAGAAACAAGTATAAGAGAGATAAAAACAAATAATAAAAATGGTTAAAAAAATAAAATAAATAAGCATAAAAACAGATCAAATGTGTTATAAAAGAATGAAAAAGAAGAGAAAAACATAATAGTGCGATCTGTCGGACGTAGCACAGTGCTCATTCAGTAAAGGCACAGCTAAACAGATGTGTTTTCAGTCTTGATTTGAATGTGCCTAATGTTGGAGCACATCTGATCATTTCTGGAAGCTGATTCCAGCAGTGAGGGGCATAGTAGCTGAAAGCCGATTCACCCTGCTTTGACTAAACTCTTGGAATTTCTAATCTATTTGATCCTAAAGATCTGAGTGATCTGTTGGGTTTGTATTCAGTGAGCATATCTGTAATGTATTGAGGTCCTTGGTCATTTAGTGATTTATAGACCAGTAATAATACTTTTAAAATCTATTCTGAATGTAACTGGGAGCCAGTGTAAAGACCTGAGGACAGGTGTGATGTGCTCTGATTTCCTGGTTCTGGTCAGAATTCTGGCCGCAGCGTTCTGGATGAGCTGTAACTGTCTGACTGTCTTTTTGGGGAGGCCAGTGAGGAGGCCGTTACAGTAATCCACCCTGCTGCTGATAAAGGCATGCGAGTTACTTGTGAGACATTACTGTCTTTTTTTTTTTTTTGGTTCCAAGCTGGAGAAGAACATTCGTGCATCTCAAAGAAATTCACTATTTCCTTTCTGATTGAATTGACCAATTTGATCCAGTTGTTTGAAATTAGCATTGTAGCATCTTTTTCTTTTGTCAGTATCACACACTATATTATTATACTATTATTTAATAATATTTTGAATCTGTATCCATCCATCCACCCATCCATACATAGCTTATCTTTTTTTTTACAGTTGCATTTTTAAGTTGTGTGCAATGTAGAGATTTGATAATAAATAAATAAATAAATAAATAAATAAATAAAACCATGTTCCATGTAAATCGCTTATAAGTAAATAATGACATGAACTATTCCATTAATGTAATTGCATATTTCCCAGGGGCTTTGAGTATAGTGCCAGTTATTTACGTTCAAGCCATTATCAGTTTTCAGCAGATGGGCGAAGATCCTCATTATGCCCCTGATTCCAATCGCTTTTGGGCAAATGTTAATGGACTGTGATATGAATCAAACTATGAGGGTCAAATAGAAGATGTCTCATTTTGGTGTCCACATCAAATCATTTTTACAAAAGTATTGTTCTGTTAAAGAAAAGTATATTAAATGGAAGCAAAGTGTCTGTTTCAAAAATAAATCGTAAAAATAAAATGTCCAAATTTGGATGGCTGGAGGGTTAATATTGCTTAAATGGAAGGAAAAATCCTCTTCGACCTTTAAGCAATGGCTTATGGACCTTTTACACCACTTGACCTGAAAAAAATACCATATACAAAATACGATATAAGAGGGCTTACTGATATGTTTTAACTTACTTGGAAACCTGTTTTAGATCGCATAACACTTCAGTTATTTTAGAGAAGTAGAACTTTTTTTTCTTTATTTCCTTTTCTAAATTCCTTTTGTATAATATTATTTTAAATAATATATTTTATATAATAGTTTATTTTAATGTTATGCATATATTTTTATAGAACCTAAATGTAGAAGTGTGTGACAAGTTTTGTTTGTTGTCTTAAAAAAAGAAGGAACAAGTTAAAACTATCTGTATTGTATATTTCATATCTAACATGTTCAATAAAAACACCTGAGAATTTTTTTTTTTGTGAAATAACGATCAATTGTCATTCGGCATATCAAATATATGTATAAAAATTAAATCTGACCCATGTTTATTAATGTAAAACCATACAAGTAACCACATTACATTGTAAAAATCCATTAGTTAACCATCTCTATATTTTTCCATTTATTTACAGCTGTAAATAGCGTTCTGGGAACTTGATCTGTGCTCTGTCGACTTTTGATGTTGGAAGTTCCACTCTGCAGCAGGACTGCTCAATATTACAAAACATACATTGCAATATTTAGTTTTTTTGCAATTACATATTGCGATATGAATATAATTTCACAAAAGATGACCTAAATGACTCTACCTGGAAAGAATTCGTAATTTTTTACATTAATTGGGATTATTTTTTAGGAGAGTACATCTGCATAAAATAAACAATTTGCAAGGAAAGATTTTGTGCTTTATGGTTTCAGTGGAGTTTTAACAGTAACCGTAAGGACAGGAATTCAATATTTACTGTATCAAATGTAAAATAACACCATGTAGTCTTCATTGGGTAAATCAGGGGTGTCCAAACTTAGTCCCGAAGGGCCAGTGTCCTGAAAAGTTTAGCTCCAACCCTAATCAAACACACTTGAACCAGCTAATCAAGCTCTTACTAGATACAGTATACTGGAAACTTCCTGGCAGGTGTGTTGAAGCAAGTTGGAGCTAAACTCAGCAGGACACCCCTGATATAATTAATTCAATACAACAAATATTTGAATAAGAAATCATCTTTTTAGAAATAAATCGAAGAATAACATATACTGGCATTTATTTACAATACCAATCCAGACTATATATAACTTCAAACTATTAAAAATGTCAATAAAAGTCACTTTTTCAAACATTTCAACGTCATAAGTCATTGGAGGAAAACCAAGTCCCAAACTGCAATTCAAAAGCATAAATAAATTAGAAAAAAAAGTCCCTTAATTCATCAGGGGTCGCCACAGCAGAATGAACCACCAACTTATCCAGCATATGTTTTACACAGCGGATGGCCTTCTAGCTGCAACCCAGTACTGGGAAACACCCATACACTCACATACACTACAGCCAATTTAGTTATATTCAATTCACTTATCCTGCATGACTTTTGGACTGTGGGGGAAACCACTCGAAAACCAGCGACCTTCTTGCTTTGGGGCAACAGTGCTAACCACTGAGCCACCGTGCTGCCCCAGATATTTTTTAGTGTACATTTTCTTATTGTAAATGATTAAAACGTCTTGTTAACATGGGTAAAACTTAGCTATTCTAAAGATTTCTAATGCCAATTAGTAAGCGTTTTGTGTGAGCACCATGATCCTTGAGTCGTTCAATACGTCATCAAATGATTCTTACTGTAAATGACTGCAATTATTGTTTCTTTTAAAGTTGTTGTTACACCAAATGACATTTTAGTGGTTGTCTTCTTCACACTATAAAACATCTGTAAATTAAGTTTCCATATTGTGTGATTTACAAGTGTTTTCTAATTAATTACGGTTGTGAATTGCAGAATAGAATAGCATACCTTTTATTGTCACTGTACACAACAATGTACATTATATACGTGTAGAAAGAGATTAAGTGCATCTCACTACTCAGTGCAAACATGTAAATATTTCCTTGCAATACAAATCACATTAAACCAACAAGTTACAGTAGAAATAACTGTAGACAATAAACAGTAGTGCAAATTAGGGGGTGAGGGAGCGTAGGGTGAGGTGAAGTAAACTGTTCTGAGGTAGAACGAGAGATTGTATACAAGATGTAATATGTAAATGTAAGATGATAAATAGTAGTGCAAAATGGTGGATGAAAGGAGGGGTAGGGTGAGGTGAGTAAACGGGGCTGGTTGACCTCTGCTCAGTCGACTTTTGATGTTGAAAATTCAACTCTACAGTTTAACGAAGTGACTTATTGACATTTTAGTAGTTTAAAACAATATAATGTATAAAATGTAATACAGTATATAGAGAAATAAGTCTGTAAAATAACAGGAAATGTACTGGCAGTTCGTTACAAGGTTTTTGTAGCGTAATATACAACACCAACCCAGACAATATATCATTTTAAACTATTACAAATGTGAATAAAACTCCCTTTTTCGAACTTTGAATTGCATTATGGGACCTCGATCTTTCTTCCAACAATGTTCAATCTCAAAGTCATGAATGAATGGGGAAAATAAAATTCTAATTTCTAATTTTAGATCGTTGTAAAAAAAATGAATATGATAGTCTTGTTTTTTCTCTGTATGCTGCATGGAAATATAATGAATTAGCAAACAAACACTGCCCCATCCTCCAGAAGGAAGTAAATGAAGTGTTCTGGATGCCGTGTTTTGCCATTAGTCGCTGCACAGATTTAGTTTGCATTAGACTGGCTGCAGATGATTTATTTCTAAGGTCAAGCAGTGTGGTCAGTGTCATTACGCTCACAGTCTCCTCTCGGTAAACAGTCTCCAGAGACCCTCACAAAACTGCAAAGCTTCATGATCCTACAGTGTTTTAACAGCATTTCTTCACGACCCCAAAGACTCCTCTTCTCGTAAAAAAAGACAGTTCATTGGTCTGAAAAGACAAGGCGGTACATAGAGTTGAAGTCTGAATTATTAGCCCTCCTGTGTATACATGTATTTTTTTTCAACAATTTTTGTTTAATGGAAAAGATTTTTTCAACACATTTCTAAACACAATAGTTTTAATAACTCATTTCTAGTAACTGATTTATTTTATCTTTATCATGATGGCAGTACATAATATTTTACTAGATATTTTAAAGATCTTATTCAGATTAAAGTGCAATTTAAAGGCTTAACTAGGTTAATTGGGTTAAATAGGCAAGTTGTTGTATAAAAATGGTTTGTTCTGTAGGCAATCGAAAAAAAAAATGCTTAAGGGGGCTAATAATCA
This sequence comes from Danio aesculapii, assembly GCF_903798145.1. Lineage (NCBI taxonomy): Eukaryota > Metazoa > Chordata > Actinopteri > Cypriniformes > Danionidae > Danio > Danio aesculapii. The sequence goes on from NC_079458.1 coordinate 7,841,654, forward strand.
GACCCCCTAGTTTTTAGCAATTTTTGTGATTGCTGAATCCAATGCAAAATCAACAAAAAGTCTTTTTTTTATCTTAATTTAATTGCAAAACAATTCAATTTAATAATCTCATAAAACACAGAGTTCCAAATATTGTAATCAAATTAGATTTATTTCAGTTTGCAATTACTTGTTTTACATGACGTTGCATGCTAGGGGTGTCAAAATTAATTGTTTCTTTGGTGTACCGCGATGCAGATGTGGACACTTTGATATTGGTTCAGTGATCATAACCAGTTATTACGTACTGACATCATTTATCTTCTACACGTAATGTCGCAGTAGAATATTATGGTGAAGGAGGCGAGGGCGAGTAAATAAACGCTTCTACTAGCTAAAAGGTAGATAATTATGCTAAATTCAACTGCTTGTGAGTTTGATGGAAAGTCTTTCATTGACACTGAAGAAGGTACAACACACGAGCCGCTATTTCATAACAAGAGAGAAATGCTGTAAAACTCCATCTCTGCCTCTCTCTCTCACTTTGGATATTTAACCCGCTGGCGTGTTCGTGAGGTAACTTTTACTCTCCTCTTGGCTGTTAAAGCGATACTTGTGGATCCGCACATGAGCGTGCCTGAGGTGCGAGTTTTCTCCACTGTGTCTATTATTGATTACCTGTGATAACTGTGTATTATGCACATATAGACTAAAGCCGATCGTAGCCCTTTCTGTTGAGCGGGTGAAGACAATAACCAATAATAGGGGTTTAAGACCTCGCTTGACAGCGTTAAAAAAGCAAGCGGGATAATATTTACATTAGTTTATTTGCTATTATTGCTCATGCTGTCTTCTGTGCATGTATTGGAGTTTTATTTGATACATTCAAAAGAGTGTTTTCTTTGAGCTGGTCAAATTAAAGATACAGTTTATATATGTTACTGCTTGTATTAAAGGGCAAAATTGTATTACAAATAATATATAAATATTAATATATTTATTGATTTTAATCAAAAAAATTTCTTCTGTTGTGAAGAAACGAATTATGTATGGAAAGCATCGTCAATACACAGAGATATCGAATTGAACCAAATCAATGGCATGATAATCATAACCGAACGGTGGGACCAGTGTAGGTTCACACCCTATTGCATACACAGCACACAATGTATTTGAGTATTTCTCTCCTCTCGAAAAATGACGTCTCACCTGCGCCCTCACAATCCTAACATTACATGCAAGTGAGGGGAAATTATTTTGCAGTCTGTGCAGTAAGCAGACATGAATGAAGCATGAGTTATTTACATGTGAAGTCAATGCAAAGATGTGATTTAGACATTCTGTGGCGCAAATCGAATGAATAACATGGCGCAAGTAGGGCATTTTGTGCATTTGATGTGCTGCAGACTGCAAAAGAAAGTGTGATCAAACATCTAACAAACAGAGCAATGGAACAGACAGAAAAGCAAGCAGCTTACAATGATTGAGATTGGTTCAAGGATGATGACCTCTGAACGTGACTGAATTGATGAACATTATTTGTACTTTACATGTATGGCTGGTAGCCTGTTATGATGCGTGTCAAATGGATACATGATTTCGCTTCATTTTTTCCTTGCTGTGTATGAGAGAAAACGCTTCCCTTCCATTGACAAGTTTTACGTCTATACGTGTTTTAGGTGTATTATGGTAGTGGAAGCCCTAACGCATTTTTTTTTTTAAATATACATTTTTTAATATATATTTTAATCGCAAAATTGTCCGCAAATTTCGAGGAATTACCACCACAAAATAATTTATCTAAAGAAAATCACCAACAAATTTTGAAAAACTTGGGTGTCTGAATAATGTTGACATTTAAAATGGCTTTAGAAATGATTAAAAACTGCTTTCATTCTAGCTGAAATAAAACAAATAAGACTTTTCACCAGAAGAAAAAATATTATAGCAAATACTGTGAAAAATTTCTTGCTCTGTTAAACATTATTTGGGAAATATTTGAAAGAAAACCAAAAATTTACTTCAACTGTACAATCCATCTTAGTTTAAAGACGCTCACATTTTCATGTTAGCTGCAGCATCTGTCTTTAAAGCATCATACTTTAGCGTGCACGTCTTTTACCTGCATTTGAGTTGATGTCAGCGCTTTTCTCAGCTGAATGAGCTTTCGAGTGTGTTCCCACAGCCCATAAAACAATAGGTAGTACATCCTTTTTTATCTGCTAAATGACACGTGTCTTGTGAGTGTGCATGTGGACGTCCATGTGCGCTGCTGGGTTTTTTTTTCTCCGTCGTAGCCTTCATGGTGTGTGTAGATTGAATACTTGATTTATTTATTGGCTTTTCATATTCACTGAAACCTGAGCTGTAATTTGTCTTTTGGCTTTTGTGCACAGATTGTATATCATGCTGCATAATGGACTAGCATAAAAATGTCAATTATATTTCTTCTTGTTATTCCCAGGGCATATGTTTATTTTTTTTTTTCTTTCATTGAAATGCACAATGAGATTTTATTTGTGCTGCTGTTTTATTAGTGATGGGCAAAAATTAATCGTGTTTAATCAGCATAATACATGTGTGTGTGCTGTATATGTATTATGTGCATATATAAATGCACACATGCATATATTTGAGATTTATATATGGAAATAAAATGTGTATATGATAAAAATTCTTTATGAATTTAAATATCTATGTGACAATTGTTTTGTTTCTGTCATATGCATAATAAATGAGCAATATCACATGCGCAGTGCCATATAGCTGTATATCAGCACTGGTGGGAGGCGTGCGTTGACACGAGGCTGCAGGTCCAGTGCCTTAGTGCCCCCCACCAGTGCAGATATTCAGCCATATTGCACTGCTATGAGTGTGATATTGCATTTATACAACAGTTTGAGGGCATTAACAAGTGTATAAAAAAGAAAATCAAACGCGGAGAGTTTAAAAATCCTTTTATATGAGGAGCTACTTTCTTCCGCTATTCATTCACATCTGCAGCTGACGTCAAAACAGCAGAAACCATTGCCATTTCAAAAACGTCACTTGAAAGCTAGTATGTGAGTGATTCTCCTGCGTAATGTCTAAAGTGATGATCAAACACATGACTTTGCTCCATATTTTAAAATTATATGGCTGAATGGCATGATATGCCATCAGTCTACAGAGATTTCCTACTATTTCTGTTGCAATCAGGATATCACAATAATTAACCTAAAAAAAGCAGAAGCCAACGCAGAGCAAGCACTACCGGTTTCTGTGATATAAATACAGCATTACAAAATACAAAAGAGAGAGATCGACTTAGAATGTTACTTAATTTATAATGATTTGTTCAGCCGTATTTACGTTGAGGGGTCTACATTCCCGCTGCTCCCACGGGACCTGACCAGATTTCTTGCTGTGCAGGATTAAATTTCCGAATAAAGCGCAGGAGCGGTCGGTAACTCTGGTGTAATTTGAATGGGAGCGGGCGGTCTAACAATATCACTACCGAGCGAGTGAGGATGCTGTATATATGTGTGTGTGTTTGTGTGTAAATGAGAGATAGCGTGATGCTGTGTGTTGCTTGTTTTGTGCTGTCTATGTGTGTGAATGAGAGAACGTGATGCTGTGTGTCGCTTGTTTGATTTTGTGTGTGTGTGTGTGTGTGTGTGTGTGTGTGTGTGTGTGTGTGTGTGTGTGTGTGTGTGTGTGTGTGTGTGTGTGTGTGTGTGTGTGTGTGTGTGTGTGTGTGTGTGTGAATGAGAGAGAGAGAGAGAGCATGATGCTTTGCGCCGCTGGCTTGGTGCTGTTAATGTGTGTGTGTGTGTGTGTGTGTGTGTGTGAATGAGAGAGCGTGGTGCTGTGTGTCTGTGTGTGTAGACTCTGCCCCAAAATTTTGTCCCGCGCAGATCTCTAATACGAACAAGAAAAACAGGTGACCGTGAACCTAAGATGGCATATACGGTATTAAGTTTCTGAATGGTTTAGGCACAAGCCAACAGTTTGGTGACACTGTCTAAGCCTTTTTTTTTTAAATTACGCACGGTAATACCGTATACCGAGGTAAAGTAGGGAGGAGGTTTGACTGTATCAAAATTTGCATCCCGTCCAAGCCTAGTGCTGGTGTTGTATATTACGCTAGAGAAATCTTGTAATAAACTGCCAGCACTATTTCTGTTATTTTATTTATTTCTCTATGCGTTATTTCTTATATATTATATTATTTCAAACTTCTAAAATGTTTTCACCATCAATAGTCGACAGAGCAGAGATCAACATCCAATAATGCAATTGACAAAACACAAACTGTTCGTTAACAGATTTTTCACAGCAATCCGAGTCTGTATTCCAGCATCCCAATATATCCTCCCAAATCTAATTTCCCATAAAGAATGATGTCAGTGAGGCTAACCGCTGTTCTCATATAACTTGTCATATAACAACATAAAGATGAGTAAATGATAACAGTACTGTGTGATTGTACAAACTCAAGAAAAGTGGAGTCTGGGTGGCTTTGGCTGGAGAGTGCAGATAGTGCAGTACTTATAGAAGCAGTGAATGAATGACAGTAAGCCTGTTTCTCCTGGCCTGTTATGACCAGAGGTCTGCTCCCTGCAGGGTAAGACTCGTGGCTTGTGCCAAAATCTCTCTGCATTGACAAGATCCTGTGCTTTCCCTGGCAGATGCCAAGTGCTCATGCAGTGATGTGGAATGAGACTCTGAACACATCGATCAGATGTCAAACGAGTCAATCACTGTGTGGCGTCTGTATGCATAATGCATGGCCAGATTGTGTACCATTCAGAATTTAATTGAGGATGCTTTTTCAAATTCGGGTCAAGTTTGGTTATTTGATTTGAACAGAAAGCAGACTAAAATTTGCAAGTAGAATTAAAAAAGTGCAGAATCAGAAAGGTTTTGCTGCTGTTGTTGTTGTTTTTTCAGCACTTACAGGCAAACTAGAAAGGGCTGCACAATATATCAAGATATGATCATGATAATAGTACTGTAGTCAACATTTGAAGTGGGTCAAAATCTTTAATCAAAGTTGTCCTAAAACTATTAAACAACACAAATTCTTGTCTTAGCTTAGAAACTTTCTGTGATTCACTTCAAATGTTAACTACTGTATTTGCTATAGGTGTGAACCTACACTGGTCTCACGATAGGTTAAGATTATCATGCTATCGATTCGGTTCACTTTGATATCTCGGTGCATCACGATGCATTGATGATGCTTTCCATACACAGTTTTTTTTTTTTTTTTCTTCACAGCACAGCAATTGTATTAAAATGTATAAATATATTTATAGACTATTTGTAATACAATTTTGTCTTTAATACAAGCAGACAGATATATAAACTGTACCTTTAAACAACACGAGTATTTATAGCAAATAAACAAATATAAATATCCCGCTCGCTTTCTGAGCTTGTCTAGCGAGTTCTTTCTTACTCCCCTTTGATTGTTCACGCGTTCAACAGAAAGGGCTGCGATTGGCTCTAACGCTCTGGCGCTGTTCACAGATAAACAGCAGCGGCTATTACAGCTGATCCGTGATAGACGCGGTGGAGAAAACTCACTCTGCAGACACGCGCTCGTGTCTGTATCCAGAAGTATCACAGTAACAGCCGAGAGGAGAGGAAATGTCACACCAGCAGGTCAAATGGGCCACAGTGAGAGAGAGAAATTGAGTGTACTTTCATTTTCTCATTTGCAGTGTAATAGGGGCATCTGTTGTAAGTGTCAGTGAAAGACTTTCCAGCAAACACACATGCAGTGATATTGTGCACAGTTTCTGCATTATTTTTTTTAAGTAGTTGGAGCATGTTAAATACTCGCGCTCTCCTCCCTCGCCATAGTAAGCTACCGCAACATAGCACATATACGATAAATGACGTCAGTACATTATAACCGGTTAGGATTATTACTGAACCGATACCGAAGTGTCCACATATGCAACGCGGTGCACCGAAGAAAAAATTATTTTTGACACCCCTAATATTTGCAATGTCCATATCACAGAGAAGTGCAAAAAATTAAGGTAATATTATGTGCCAAACGTTTGGGTGCTGCATCCATGGGTTGTTTATGCAAATCTGACCAATCAGATAGGGCCTGTACTAGGGATGCTCAAAATAATTAATTAACAGTTATTAATGGTATCAGTTAAACAATTAAAAATACACATTATTTTACATATTTTTTGAGTTTGGCTGTATAAGGGGCCGATCGAATGTGCTTTTTGAGTTGAGAGGGGCATCTTTGAATGGTTTACTAACGTCCGCAAGTGTTTTGCGTGTGGCTCATCCCAGAGCAGCAGTGTTTATGTTGTCAAGACAACTACAAAGAACTTTTAAATGGAGGAGAGACTAGTGCTCGCTGTTTCAAGTCTTCCAGAGCTGTATGAATTTACAAATCTTGAATATCACAATATTATTTAATATTACAATTGTAACAACATAGACAGCAACACTCTTGCACAATCAATACCCAGCTGATTCAGTCGTTTCATAGTGACAAAAAAAGAGCACCGTGCTTTATTTTTCCCTGTCAACAAAAAAAGGCAGTGTAGTGCGCCTCACATTTTTGGAACGGAAAAGCTCTTTTGCTGTGATCGGCCCCTTAATGTGCAACTGCAATTTAACTCGCGGGACGGTAACGTGTAACCACACGTGCCTACAGACATATTTGCCAAAGAAGCAAAATGGAAGAAGAATATTGCTGTTTGATACAGACTTGTTGATGTCAAACCAACGCTGATACTGATGGCCTCCTGCATCTGCGTCATAAACACAACCATAGGCTTAAGCTTTCGTTTGACAGCTAATAAAGCATGTATGCAAATTAATGCAATATAAACAACAAAACAGTTTATAAAAAGTCGACATATGCGCGCGTTGTCATTGTGTTTTCATCACACGCAGCGCGCGCACTTGAACTCGCGAGTGAGAGAGGAAACCATATATCAAGACATAATCTTTAAAATAATGATTTCTATTAAAAATGTAAAAAGGTTTTGTGATATAATAATAATAATAATAATAATAATAATAATAACAGCGGGGCATTAAATAAATGGATATTTTCCATGGAGCGAGCGATTTGAGGTAGTCTGCTATTTTTATTTGACGGAAGACAAAAACATATATGATTGTAAAAAAACAGTATATGCCCGTTCTTAAAAAGGATTTAGTCAGTGTTTTAGTTTTGTAATCTAATTTAATAATTTAAGGGAAAACTATTTTAGGGCCTGTTTATTTTATTCATTTAATCTAGTTTATTTTTTTCTATGCCGTTGCAAACACTTCAGGTGCGTGAAGATGTTCTGTTGTTAATATGTTCACATGTGAAAGTAAATCAGTATTTTAAAAAGCAAAATTTTACGTGTCAGACACAAAATAGACACGTAAATTTTTTTTTTTTTTTTTTACATTTAATAATAATTTAATAATAATCTAACCAGTTAACTGTTAATATTCGATTAACGAGCGCCGGTTGTCGGTTAGCAAAATTAACCCAAATGAGCATTCCTAGCCTGTACCATCTTCATCCCCACCTCTCCTGTAGGTGCTATTACGTGAACCTAGAGCTAAAAAAAATAAATGCTAATGTTGGGAGTCGAGATGGAAGAGGAAAACAGCCTGTAAGAATCAGAATTTCTGCCATCACTCTCTGTAATTCACAGTGTTTTATAATCTAAATATTTGCACCTTGACAACAATTGAGATTTAATTAGCTCAGAGAAATATCTATTACCTATTTATTTTAGTATGATCATTACAAAAATAAATTAATAAAAATATTGTAAAATATTTAACTCTACAGTTTGCACCAACACCAATCCAAGCAATATATCAGTTTAAACTATTAAATGTTAATAAAAGTCCCTTTATTCTAACTTTTTAAGGTTAAAAGTTGTCCCAAGACAGATCAAAGTCTTAAATCAGCCTGGAAAATAAAAACATTAATCAAAAAATACGAAAAACTGCTAATTTACGGCTATTTTTTACAGTGCAAGTAAGTTTCATTGCACATTTGGATGAAACATTCACTAGAGGGTTCTGTTTACATTTTTTGCTAAATGGAAAATGAATTTCTCCAGTGTAGGTTAAAGTTTAGATTCTCTACTCGAGCCCAGACTTGACCCGGACTTTCCTGCCACTATCTTCAGAACACATGAAGCAGGCTTGCCATGGCAAAAAGGATGATAGTCAGCCTTCAATGTCCTCTTTTGTTATGATCCATTCTTTATGAACAAACAATGCTGTTTACAAGCTTTGTCCTTGTTGCATTATTCATTAAGATAAATCTAAACTAATTTCTGTAGTTCAAGCAATTCAGAATTGTAGTTGAGAAGGTCAGTTATAACGGCCTACGTATTCTGGTTTAAATCGGGCTCATAATTACAGTTGATGTGTTGGACCGAGTAGGGCTCGGACACAAGGTGCATGGGCTAAGATAGGGTCGGGTTTAGTTTTTTGGGCCTGATCTAAGCTCTACTTGAGATATGTTTTGTTGCATATTCAGATGACATATCCGCTAGAGGCAGGGTTCATACAGAAAACCTGCAAATATCACGGAACTTTGACATGGCGTTTTCCAGGCCTGGAAAAGTTTTGGAAAAACAGGAAAAACCCACAAAGTTTTGGAAAAGTCATGGAAATTAGTTTAGGAAATATCTGTACTGCATAGTCTTCATTATATATTATTTAATCTTTATTAAAGTTACACACAATTTCTTGTGGCCGGATGTTTTAAAATTTGAAATATTGAAATGTTCACACAGTCACAGGCCTTAAAGGGAAAGTTTCCTCAAAGATTAAAATGTACTCACAATTAACTCACACTTCACTTGTTTCAATACTAAAGTAGTTATTAAATTAAATTATTTTTGTTTTCATTTAAAAAAGAAAAAAAAAAGAAAAAACTCCAAAAAGAAAATGTTAAGTAATTTTTGGGTGAACTATCTCTTTAAAAATGCATGCGGATGATAAACCTTTACTCCATTATTATTTAACTCTATATTAAACCATAATCTCAACATTGCATATCCTGCAATGTGACTATTGCGGATGCACACACTGCGATATTGATGCTAAAACGATATATTGTGCAGCCCTAACTTGAATATGGGTTAGTTGTCTTTACTTCTTTTCTGTCCTTGGCCAAAAACTTGCTCACATTGTTAGTGCTGTTTAAGCATTATCAAAATCAATGTAAAAACAAATGTAAACAAAATAGATTGTTGCGTGTTTTATGATATGCTGTAATAAATTTGAACGTCATTGTTTTTCTTATTATTTACCATGTAAATGTAGACGTTACATGAAACATTACGTCATGAAAATGTACTTGAAAATTCAGGAAAAGTGGAATTTTATTAGTAAAAATGTGTATGAACCCTGTAGAGGGCGATATCTACATTTTTGCGACTGAAATGCTTGCTGGAAGTTAGACAAAAGGGTTTACAACATTTTAAACTTAGACATTTTTCTTACAGAAACATATGGATTCACTGCAGGAAATCTGTATTCACCCCCGGAGCCATCTGAGGTACTTCTCATTAACGATGGATGAGCTTTATTGAACTACTTTTGGACTGCTGATGAATATCAGCCAACTGTTGCCATTGTGGAGCTGGAAAAGACCAAGATCATTTTTAAAATTACTCCAACTTGATTCATCTGAAAGAAGAAAGTCATATTCTGTACACCTAGGAGGCCGTGAGGGTGAGTAAATCAAGAGATCATTTACTTTTTTGTAACCTTTTAAACTAAAATGGAGCCAATTTTATTAATTTCTGAATCAGTCCTGTTGCAAACCCAAAATGTATTTAATTGCAGACTGTTTTGACTTTTATTTCTTGAGTTTTAAACTACTTTCAGATATTATATATGTATCTTAAATGCAAGTGAAACAGACATAAGTAGATCATGCATCCTGCAACACAATGATGAGTGAAAACAGATAAGCTCATGGAACAAATAAAGAATCAAGAAGACATCAAATGAGTTAAAACTTAGTTCTTTACCAGTGTAAGTAAGAGAGCCCTCAAAAAATTGCGTTGTTATAGCAAGTTGAAGCAAAAATCAATGTAGGAGACCAATAAACAATTAGCCAAAAAGCCTGCAAGTGATTCCAGCCAATCATGGCTAAAACCAGCTATTAGTCTGCTATTTTTGGATGTTTCCGTCCAGCAAATTAGTTTTATGGTGGTTTTGTTGGTGACTCGGCTCATGTCAGTATATGTGATATGATTTTAGCTGTCAATCACTGGTGACCAGGTACAATCTTTTATTCATTCAGCCCTCAGGTGAAAGTGCTCGAAACAGTAATCACTCCCTGTCCCAGAGTGCAACAGTGGAAGTAAAGCGATTAGCATATTTGCTCGTATGCCATTGGTATGGTAGAAACAAATTGATGGTTAGGTTTGGAAAGCAGCAACTACTCAATGATTGTGATCCACTCCTTTTTTTTTTTTTTTTTTTTTTACAGATTTTTATCTGTTATAATACAAAAATCACTTTTATAAGGGTTTTAAGCACAATTGTGTGACAAGATTGTGTGAATATATCCAGCCTCTAATCAGACCCCCTAGTCTTTCACATTTTTATATTGAAATTTTTTAATTGACTGGTTTTGTAGTGGTAATTCCCAAAAATTTGTATAATTTATATGAAAGTAAAAAAATTATATGTATTTACCATATTAGGTAGTCTACAATATTAGGTGTGCAATCTGAAACAGTGACACAAATCATAAAAATAAAGCTTCTTTATTTTGGTCTCTTGTCAAGACAAGATTTAAAACAGTAGGGATTAAGACAAAGGCAGTTTGTATAACTCCTATTTTTATCCACAATCTTACTTTCTCTCAGATTTCACTCTCTGGAGCATCTGACATCGTCATGCATAAGACATGCCTTAGGGCAGTGGTGTCAAGTCCAAACTTGGTAAGGGCCGCATTGAGTGTTGTGAATAAAGTCAGGGGCTGTACATGCACATTTAAAAAATATTTATTGGAGAAAATAAAAGTGTATTAACAACTGTATAACATCTCTTACACTTCAATAAACCACATTTATCAAAATAGCAAGGTTTTACATTTAATTTTAATTTGGACCACATCTGTGTCACCGCAGCTTTTATCTCTATCAAAGCATGAAGGTCTCTAAAAAATATAAGCATAAAACAGTACAGTGGGCCAGCATAGAACAGTAGTCTACTTTAAAAACCATTTCATATTCAGAAAAACTGATAATTAAACAAAGCCAACAACTGATATACCACAGTGTAACAAGCAGAGGATGGCTTCTGATATTGTATTATTAACCTTATTCTTTTAGCTTTAAAAAGGCAACCTGATCATGAAATGATCCATGCCAACTGTCGATGCCTACAACTGAACTTGTGGATTTCAGAGGAAAAAAATTAAAGCAATATTTTTTTTTGTGGGCTATTATAGATAAATAGTAGCCTATATAAAAAATAAATGGTGAGAAATTTTATTATTTCGAGTATTTTGCTTCAAAGCACACTTGTACTCTATGAATAAATAATTGATTGAGGACCAACAGGAGTGTGCCTGACTATCAAGCTTAAAGACTGATTTAAACAGTGTTTTAAATAAAAGTAACGACACACTATAGAAGGAATATTTTCCATATTAAAAGGAGTTTTTGTTCTAACCAACACTTGAAATTGATATTTTAGAAACTGCTTCTATTTCTTGCAGCTGAATAACAGAAAACTGACAATGATCACCTCAGGTACACGTTATGTGCTTTAATCAGTGTTAAATGCTAATAATGTAAGCTTGAATGCCATTTTACATGGCATTTATTGTCATATTACTGAAAGCAGCAGCAGATGATTCACCTCAGATCTTGAAGATAAAATAAAGCATTTGAAATTGAACCATAGAACTGTGAAATAATGCAAACCAACACATATCTGACTCAGCATCTACATTTAATCATGTTACAGAGCTTTAATATGCATTAGATTATAAACCTTACCATTGCGTTGGAGTGCAGTGAGTGCACTATTCTGTACTTCTGAATGGCTGTATTTAAATTTCTATTGTGTTTCGTCTGGTGCAAACAGCTAAATTGCCTATTACTGCAGATCTAGTTATGTAGCATGTTTTTAGGACACAGGGTTACAATGTAACCTGTTCACCTAATGTTTACGTTTGTAATATTTAGATTATTTGCTAATTAATAACCTCATGTAGAACTCTGAATCTGCGTCTCATTTCAGAATCTGCTACTGTCCACTGGACCTTACATTTTGGTCACGCACGCATGCTTTCAGAGCCTTCCTGACTGAATGAAAGAAATACGTGGTTTTCCAACAAGGCAACTCTGGGTGCTAAAATATAATTGGCCAAAGTGGCAGTGGGTGGGTTAAATGACCTAAACAAAGACATTGTTTAGGAACATAAAGCACATTTTCAAAGCAGAATATCTGACTTCAGCATTGTTAATCAGATAAACAAGAATGTTCACTTAGCATGTTTCTTAAATATATACAAACATCTTATGGTATTTTTATGCTTTAGAATAATCAAACTTGCATACAGCACCTTTAAAGCGACAGTCACCAAAATGGCACAATTTGGATCAAAGCATAAAAGGAGCGTGTTTTTATAACTGTGTTACAAAAATATTTGTGTGTTATTTTGAACTGAAACTTCGCATACACACTCTAGGGACATCAAAGACTTACTTTACATCTTGTAAAAAGGAAAATAATTGGTCTCCTTTAAGATCAAACCTTTATTTCAGTGTTGTTCCATCATTCTTCAAAGTGTTTCTCAGTATTATGCCTCTTCTCGATTTTACTCTTGTTTGTTTTGTTAACAAATAGCTAAACCGCTTGTGTCGCATCCAGGAACGTCTGGTAATAAATCACACCGAGGTATGCGAAATAATATAAAACAATTTTAGTTATTGCATTATCCACTTGCCTTTTATTCAAGGACTTGTTTTGGGTATGCTACATGGGTGGCTTGCTCAGTCTCAACATAACAACAGACTCCGAGTATGCTGTTCAAAGTAATTTACATGTAGAAATATGCAAAATAATATTGTAATATGCTAATCCTCGCACTCGGCATATTTGCTGTAATGGGGAGCCTGTAAACAGAATCCAGCCATTACAATATTTGCAAAAGTCAGAATGTGAATGCAAATACACGGATTGCATCTGGGCTATGTGAGCAGTATTATTTTCTTTTGGTCTGCGTCTAGAATAATTATAAACAAGTGGTATATATTTTAGCCACAGCCTTATTTTTGGGACATTGATTGGAAATTGATTTAATTGGTTGAGTGATATCGGTTACCCTGACCGTTTACCAATTGTTGTCGTAATTTGTCTCCTATGAGCATCAGTATCTGTGATCTGATGTCATTTAAGGCTGCATTTGCAAGTGTGCTGTGAATGGATCCCTGAACTATTAACCCCCCCCAAAACAATGGACAGCGCTATTGATTGAACCGCAGCCCATAGATCAAGCCTAGTGATAGTTACTGATCACCCAGCTGCTGTCTTGAAAGGATGTGAATCTAGCTACAGTAGTTCATCTCCAGTACTCCAGATAAATTAAGACTCACATTTAGATTGTTTTTGGTAATGTTTATAGTGCATGACGATGGATTCAAACGCTATTCATCCAGACTAACATTTTTTAGGTTTTTTTTTAAATCGACGCTGAAATTACCATATACACCTAGCTGTTTTTGCCAATCTAGTCATAAATGAACAACGCTTCCCAGCGTTTGACCTTGATGTCGAATCAATATAAAATTGACATTAGCCATGATGTCAAAAATTCAAATCGATTTGATGTCAAAAATCTTGATGTCTATTTGACATCCACACATTGATGCCTGTTTGACCCCCAAAATAGCGACTCAAAGTATTAAAATATAATAAAAGTTTTATTCATCTGATAGCTTCAACTGAAAATTATGATTAATACTGGATTCTGTATCTCCAAAAATGCATGTAAACTACATCAAATTTACATTAGCCATGCTGACGTCAAAAAGCATGTCAAAAACGCTAATTGATTTGATGTCAAAAATCTTGATGTCTATTTGACATCCACTCATTGATGTCTTTTTGACCACGATAATATCAACACAAAACATAATATAAAATAAGTTTTATTCATCTCGTAGCTTAAATTCCAAATTTCGAGAGAACGCTGGCCTCTGTATCCCTACAATGCACGTAAACTACCTTGATGTCACAGCGACATTAAAATATACCTTAGCCATGACGTCAAAAATGCTAATTGATTTGATGTCAAAATTTTATGTCTATTTGACATCCATACATTGATGCCTTTTTGACCACCAAAATAACACAAAGTATTAAAATAGAAGAAAAGTTTTATTCATTTGAAAGCTTAAATTATGAATGTACGCTGGATTTTGTATCCCTACAATGTATAAAATACCTTGGTATCAAAACGACATCAAATAAATTAGCATTTTGACATGTTTTTGACGTCATGGTTAACGTACAATTGATGTCAAAATCTTGATGTCTGTTTGAGATCCACACAATGATGCCCATTTGACCACTAAAATAACGACACAAAGTATTAAAATGTAAGGAGTTTTACTCATCTGAAAGCTTCAATTCCCAATTACATGGATACACTGGATTCTCTATCCCTACAATGCATGTAAATTACCTTGATGTCAAAACGACATCAAATATACATTAGCCATGAAAATAGCCAATACTATTTGATTTGATGTCAAAATCTTGATGTCTATTTTACATCCACACATTGATGCCCCTTTGACCACCAAAATAAGGACACAAAATATTAAAATATAAGGAGTTTTATTCATCTGAAAGCTTCAATTCCAAATGAGTAATGAACACTGGATTCTGTATCCCCACAATGCATGTAAATTACCTTGATGTCAAAGTGACATCACATTGACATCTAACATTGGTGTCAAGAAACGCATCAAAAATGTTCTGTAGTCAATTGCTGACATGTTTTTGGCTCCAATTTTAGATGTCAATTAGTTGTTTTGACATTAAGGTAATCAATTGACATCAATTCACCGTATTTTTTTTTTGACATCAAGGTGCCTGCTGGGTTAAAGGGGTAACTTAGCCAAACATGAAAATTGTTAGTATTTACTCACCCTCATGTCGTTCCAATGATCTTAGACCTTCATTTACCTTCAGAACACCGATTAATATATTTTGAGTTAAATCTGAGAACTTTCTCATCCTTCATAGACAGAAACAGTCACAAGACATTCAAAGTCCAGAAAATGAATTGACAACATTTCGTGTGACAACTGTAATCGTATGAAGCTCCAAGGACTCTTTCGTTAACTACAGATTTTTTTTTATTTTTAGGTGAACTAATCCTTTTAAAATGGGTTTAAAAGAGGTCTAAAACATTTTAACCGTCTGTTTTGACCACTTCCTCTTCACATAGTAGATAATAGATTTAGATGTGTTGTGTTTTTTAAAACACATCTTAACAAAGTATTCATGCATCCTTGCATTGTACCAAAACACAGATTGCGATCCGAATTGCACAGCCATCTAAATCCTTTTCACATGCTGGCTTTCCTGTCTGCTGGTCAGCAGCATGACATGTGTTTGTTCATTCAGTTGTATTCATGTATCACACAGAGTACTCCTGAAAAAGGGATGAAGAGCTTGATGTTATAAGAGGGAGGTGTCTCAATGAAATATAAACACCAGCAGTCACAACATATGTATTTAAATGCATGGCAATTCTAGATAATAATCTGATTATCATTTGTGATCATTGAAAATGCATGTTAATATGAGACACAAACAAACTTTTTTTGTATAAAAATCGGAATACACCAGATTCACAGTCCACAATTCCAAGTAAAAACATTTTTAAATACATCCGCTTGGAAGTATGTTGACAAAAATATTATATTATAATATGCACTACCTGACAAAAGTCTTGTTGCCTATCTAAATTTTAAGAACAACAAATAATAGCTTTATTATAGAAGTGGCTCACATGAAAGGCAAAGACCTTTAGATTACGCTTATTTTACCAAAATAAAAAAGGATCATGCCTTTATTTAATTAGGACAGCAAGATCTGACTTTACTTAAACAAAAGTCTTGTCATTTAACAGAAATAATGTCCAGTATAGAATATAAAGTCATGGTACAGTGGAGAAAGAATGAATATTGTGTATGACTCCCATGAGCTTGGAGGACTGCATCCATACATCTCTGCAATGACTCAAATAACTTTTAATAAAGTCATCTGGAATGGCAAAGAAATTGTTCTTGCAGGACTCACAGAGTTCATTAAGATTCGTTGGATTCATCTTCAATTCCTCCTCCTTCATCTTACCCCACACATGCTCAATAATGTTCATGTCTGGTGAATGGGCTGGCCAATCCTGGAGCACCTTGACCTTCTTTGCTTTCAGGAACTTTGCGTTCCTTCTCTACTTCAGCCTCCACATCAATCCTGCTGAAGAATTTGCCCTCTCATGTGGTTTGTAATGTAACGGGCAGCACAAATGTCTTTATCTCAGGCTGTTGATGTTGCCATCCACTCTGCAGATCTCCCACACACCCCTATACTGAATGTAACCCAAAACCATGATTTTTCTTTCACCAAACTTGACTGATTTCTTTGAGAATCTTGGGTCCATGTGGGTTCCAATATGTCTTCTGCAGTATTTTTGTGATGATTGTGATGCAGTTCAACAGAGGATTCATCTGAAAAATCTACCTTCTGCCACTTTTCCAAATGGTCAACTAGAAGTAAAGTTATTACTTGATGCTCTTACAACTGGGATCAACGACTAGACATTTGTCCGGTAGCTCAAGTCATCTCTTATCCTGGAAACCATATATCATGATATAGTACCATTTCTGTAAATTCAATCAATCTGTACTTTCTCCCGGTGCTGTTATCCGTGTTTTTGTCTGCATCCCTGGAATGGTGCTCCTATAAATACGAAAAGTATTACTGTAAACAATGTGTTTTTGTGACACCACAATATAAACAATAGAGCATAATATGATTTGATATATTTTGTCTATATGCTATACATGGTCAACAAACAGCCTGACTTGGGAAAGCGTCTTGAAATTGCTTGGTTTTCGGAAGTCATAAAACACCCCATCTCACTTAGTGTGGCTGAAAAGCTAAAATATTATGAAAACGGATCTGTTTTCTAATGCAAACCCAGCCTTATTGGGGAAAAAAATGATGACATGCTTTCCCGCAAACCTCAGATAAGATCACATGGCGCAGATATTTGCTTCTCTGCAACTACCTGTAGCTGAAATACAGCATTGCACATCGAGAGCTTCCCTTTTCATACAAACCTGGAGTCGAAGCACCCCCAGCCCCTCTAACACCCTCCCCCTATGCTTCTCTCTCTAACACACACACACACACACGCAGGCTGTGGCGAAGCAGACGCTCAGCAGTGGGATGGATCCTGACTACTAAAGAGCAGCGGAGAGAGAGGAGGGGTGGCAGGCAGCCGGCAGAGGTGCATAAATCCTCATTTCCAGATCTGGAGGAAGAAACGCTCACTGTCCGGGGCGAGACCACCACGTTGGCTTTCCAAAACATCAGGAAGCCGCGCTCTCCGCAGCTTGCCGCGAATCCAGGAGACACAAGGAAACCCAGCTGAGGCTGTCAAACACAGAGGTGGGCTTGGAGGAGGTCTGTGACCCTTGATTTTCAGCAGGGGAGTGGCGCAGGGGGGACGTAGCCAACGACAAGCAACAGACGTTAGGCTGTTGTAATCTTCCCATTCACCAATTCATTCCACGCCATCGTCATAGCGATGTAAAAAATCCATTCTGTGAGGACCGGAGGAGACGCGCTCCAATCAAGAGAGATCTTCCCATTGCGATCTTCATTCCCACACTTGTGCTTGTACTTCTTTGTGCTGCTTCCTTTTCATGTGACTTGCTGTCATTGTGTTTGGTTCTGCATGGCATGACAGCTGCTTTTTCGGAAGAGGTTGCAGGACTACCGTTGACTGGAAAACTATCTAAAGAACCTCTTCAAAGACTTCTCAAGCGTCTAGACTTGAAACGCTTCATCAATAATACAACTGGATAACCAATGACAGTCATGAAGGGAGACTCGGAAGACAGCATTGAAAGCATGAGGCCGTCCAACCTGCAAGTTTTCGCCAACAACTCCACGTTGCATGGCATGAGCCACATTTTCGCCTACGGGCACATGACGTTCCGCCGATTCCTATGGACGCTGTCTTTCATGGGCTCTCTGGGTCTTCTGATGTACGTGTGTATGGATCGTGTGTATTATTACTTTGAGTTCCCTCACGTCACCAAACTCGATGAAGTGGCGGCCCCCAACCTCACTTTCCCAGCCGTCACCTTCTGTAACCTCAACGAATTTCGATTCTCGAAGATCACAAAGAACGATCTGTACCATGTGGGGGAGCTGTTGGCACTGCTCAATGAGAACTATCAGATCGCTAACCCGCACTTGGCCGACCCGGAAGTCTTCGCTTTATTGAAGGAGAAGGCTAGTTTTAACGGTTTTAAGCCCAAGCAATTCAACATGACGGATTTCTACAACCGAACGGGCCACGATATCAACGAAATGCTCTTGCAGTGCAGCTTCAGAGGAGAGGAGTGCTTTCCTTTAAACTTCACCACTGTAAGTTACCATGGTTGGTCTATTCTTCTTTAGTTGAACCTTGTGGCAAGCTGGAGTACAAGCACTGTTGGCATATAGGCAGAAATCACTTGACACGAGCTACGCTGGGTCATTGACTCAGACGGTGTGTATAGAATTACGCATACTAGTTTTTTTATTCCCTTCAGGCTTACTCCTTTGTTGACAAGAGACTTCTCAGTTTTTTGCTGGTGCCATGTAGATTTTCTTTGCAAATGGATTTGCAGCAGAAAATCTATAAGTTGGAATATGCAGTTGCATATATGAATCAATGGCTGCTGGGCGATAAAATCAAAATTGACTGTCAACTCTCAAATGGCAACTCTGAGGCATTACAAGAGAACACATGCTCTCTCAATCCATTTAGCTCTATCTGTAATTACGCAAATGTATGGGTAATACAAAATGCATTTCTGATTGCAGAGTCAGAATTCAATTTGAGAGAACAACATGCAAGTTATACGAGTTTCAATAATCTAAACATTGCTTATATACTCTTTAGAGTAAGGCTGCACTATATTGAACAAATGTACCATCGCAATATTTTTTTTATTTTGTGATCTACATTATAATATGATGTGAAATTGTCACCAGATGACTTAATTTCTCTATTTGGAAAGAATTAATAATGTTAGATCGATTAGGATGATTCTGCAGTTGGAATGCATCTGCATAAAATCTAATAAACAATCTATCAAATGTTTGGCGTCCCCAGACACGTTGTTGTTGTCTGTGCTATTTGCAGAGATTTTCTGTATTTGCATGTGTTGTATTTTCATGCAAATGTTTAGTCAGAGATTGATGAATTAATGTTTAATATTTGCATTTTTCAAATCTAAAAAGCAATCTAAAAACTTTTTGGGGTCCCCTGACTAGGCATGGGACGATAACGGTTTTCAATGTATATTGCGGTTTGGAAAAGTCACGATTTTAAAACTGCCAAATTTTTCTGCTATACCGTTCCTATGCTATATGGGAATTTTTTTTAAATTTTTTTTTACATTTACATAGTGTTTAGGACAACAGTATCTCCAGCAGAGATATCCAAAGATGCCGTTTTAAATAGTAAAGAAATCTGTGTTTTTGAAACTAATAAAGACAGCAGAAGTCAATTTATTTGAATTATTTAGCCTGACATGTTTACGGGTAAATTATTTTAAAAGTTTCTCAAAATAAAATATATTGTGTTCAAAGGGGGAATTTTTTTTTGTTTGTTTTTTACATTTAAAAAGAATATATTTTAGAGCAGTAATCACAATACTTTGAAACAGTGATATTTTTATCCATTATCATACCTTCAGAATCTTGTGATCTGTGCTATTTGCAGTGCAATTCTGTATTTGCATGTGTAATTTTCATGCGTAACAATCTATAAATACAATTGAGAAAAAGTAACAATTGAAAGTGTTTAATCGTTTTCTTAGTCTAACAGTATTCAAATACGGTATGTTACTGAAAAAAATGATAAATTATTCAATAAAATTAATCCTAGTTAAGGTCACAAATGGTACAATTTCTTATACCTGAATGCTTCTAAATTATAAATTATAAAATTATAATACAAACTCAACATTGCATGTCCTGCGATGTGACTTGCGAATGATCACATTGCGATATTGATGCCGAAACGATATATTGTGCAGCCCTAGTATAGCGGCAATAGTGGCTAGTTTGGTTTTTTTTTTTTTTTTTAAAAGTCTGTGTTGTATTTTTTGGTTAGTTATTTTAATTTATGGCGTTAAATAAGTTTTCATTGACCTTAAAGTGCTACAAATAACAGGAACCTGAGTGTTAATTTTCAAAAAAATATTTCAGATGGCATTTAGAATTTTTATTTTTATTTTTTTAATCAAACTAGTCAGTATTGTCTCTGTTGTTGCCTCTTCCATTACACCATGACGTGAAGCTACACTGAAAAAGACACATTTTTTTCCAATTCCAAAGAAGGTTTTGTTCCACTATTAAGAACATTTTGTATATTTGAAGGGGATCCATGGAAGTCAATGGCATAAGGAGCCTTTATTGTTATGAGCAGACCTGCGGATTTTTGGCCCCCGGGCCACATGCGGCTCTCTGAACTTTTTTGATCGGCCCGCATGAAGTATTTATTTAATTTAAATTCAACCACAAACTGGGCCTTGCAATGCGCAGGTCTGATATTGCGAGTCAACAAAAGTGGACCTTTACATATAGCGTCTGGTGCACACTCAGTTTCGTTATTTCAAATAAGGATGCATAGGTTCAGCATGCAAATAGGAAGGTACTGTATGTACATACGGCATGTCATGCTCATGTTTTATATACGCAGTGAGTTGAAGAAAAAATGTAAACATTTCAGAGCGCCTTGAGTGAACAACGAGTCATGTGACCGGACCTAACCAGGCAGCTTCACACTTTGTACGGAATTAAACAGTAATAAAGGTAGACTAATTACCTCAGATTTAACAAATCCGGATACAGATTCCCTTTCAGTGATGATCATTACATCACATATCCACCTCACATTCAACCTGACTTCAGACAGGACAGAATTCTTTCACTGAACATAAAAAATAATGGACGAACGAATGAACGAACGAACAAATAAAAGTGAACTTAGGTGAAGCAATCAAACAAACATCCCTGTGGCATTTATATGAAGTTGATATTGTGGTGCTGGTTTTTAAAATACTTTTTAAAGTACTTTGT
The DNA here is from genome assembly GCF_903798145.1 of Danio aesculapii. Classification (NCBI taxonomy): domain Eukaryota; kingdom Metazoa; phylum Chordata; class Actinopteri; order Cypriniformes; family Danionidae; genus Danio; species Danio aesculapii. The sequence continues at coordinate 7,863,029 of NC_079458.1, forward strand.
GTAAAATGAATCACTTTTTTTATGAAGAGTTTTTATGAATGTTTATTAAACAGTTGGTGTAATAACAAATTAACTATTGGTCTGGCCCTCTAAAACCACCCCAGAGTCTAATGTGGCCCCATGGATAAATTAATTGCCCACCTCTGGCTAAGAGCATAGATTGACATGCGATTTTAGGAGCATGTTTGGTATACAGACTGATGAACTTCATTTTAAAATTGGTTTACAGTGGTTATTGTCAGCAGTATATTGTATGTAGGCTGTAATGCATTTCTGCTATGTTATATTTTCCAGTTCATTTACCTGGCAATTAAGCCTTAGCTGTGATAATAGACCAATAAATACCTTGTTTTAATAAGGAAATTATAATAAACGCAGCTGGGGGCAAAGAGCAAAATGTCTTGGAGGTAAAAAAGAGGCCAACATATGTGAAACTGGTGGTATGATATTACACACAGATAATGTTTGATTACAGCAGCTACTGTTATAGGATACAATGCTTTTTTCTGGATTTTTCTATTTCCTTGATTTCCTTTTAATTGGATTTCTATGCATACATTCTTGGACTTATTCAGCAGATATTGTGTTGAATCCTGTGACTGATTCTAATTTATTCTTGGATCCCGGTTTGGACGTGGAACAAATGACTCGGGCTATCGTTATGGTTTAAGTTACGGTGAAGGTGATGTTGAACATTGGGGTTAATGCTGGTCTTCACCTCATAGAAAGAGGCTTTATGAACACTTTAAATATCAGCAGGCACAATCATAATAAGAATTTCGCAAGTCTCAGGGATGGATGAGTGGGAAATGAGAGGAAAAGGGTTTCTCTTTACCTCCAGGGAATCTTCCACACTTGTTCAAAATATGCATTAAAGAAATAATGTTTTTTTTTAACCCATTTGAATTTGACTGTGTTTTATTTAAGTGAATATATTGGTTGATCTTTTCACAATCAAAGTAAATAATGTGTTGAAAGTAATACAATAAAATACAAAAAATGTCGTGCATTACTAGTGGAAGTATTGAGTTATGAAGGAGCCCTTCTAAAACTATTCAAGGGTATTGAGTAGCATGCTGTGAAAATTATTCCACTTTTTACCCTCAAGTGAAAAAAGTACAGTAGCTTACGAGTGCCGTTTTCTTTGAAGGGTTTTTAGGTGTAAGTTATAGTATTTGCCATTCATTGACTATAAATTTAAAATGTGAGATTCGTTTAATGTGAGATCGCACATTACATATATTCACCTATAATAAGCTGACAAAGTAGGTTGATGCATTACATGTGGAGGGAAATCTGTGTAACATATATATATATATATATATATATATATATATATATATATATATATATATATATATATATATATATATATATATATATATATATATATAGGGCTGCACAATGTATCGTTTCTGCATTGATATTGCAACGTGTGCATTCGCAATATTCTAGGCTTGGGCGGTAATACAGTAAAATGGTATACCGCAGGATCTAAAAATAGCAACGGTATCAGTTTCAATACCGCTATACTGTCATGAAAACAATGCACTTATATAGGAGACAAGTATTAAATATTGAATATTATTTAATGCCTAAAAATGCATATGCGTGATTGTCATCATGAGACAGGTGTGGAGGAGAGAGAGAGAGGTGAGGTAAGATGGCGAGTCGCGCACCAAGTGACCTGGTCTCAAAAAAAGAACACAACCTCTGCAGTTTGGCAGTATGTCGGGTTTCTCTCCCGGGACAGCATGCCAAACCTGCTATTAACGCTAAGCATATCTAACTGGGAACCCTTGAAATATATATCGCAGAAAAATAAATTATGTGCAGACCTATTATATGTATATGTGTATGTATATACCATCATGTATGTGTATGTATATATCAATCGTGAGTGGTTTACATGTTAAGTCAATGCAAAGACGCGAAAAAGCATCCTCCTGGCGCTATTCGCAGGAATGAGGTGCATGAAGTGTTAAATAAATCTAGGCATGGGCCGTAATAAGTTTCTGACGCTATGATAACCTTGAATAAAAATATCGCGTTTTCATGATATCACGGTATTCTGATTACTGCTCTAAAATAAGTTCTTTTAAAATGTCTGGGTAAAAAAACAACAATTTTCACCCATTGAACACTATATTTTATTTTAGGAAATGTTTAGGAAATATTTATAATATTTTGGAGCAGTAAACATGTCAGGCTAAATAATTCAATTAAGTTATTGACTTCTGCTATCTTCATTAGTTTCAAAAGCACAGATTTCTTTACAACACATAAGAAACACATTTAAAAAACCTTACATTAACCTTAGGAACGGTATAACAGAAAATGTTAGTGGTTTTAAAACCTTGACTTTTCCAAACCATGATAAACCTTGAAACCGGTTATCATCCCATGCCTAAACCAATCAGGAGCTTGCTCTTATAGGGGCGTGATTATGACATGGCACCTGTTGTTGGTGTCCCAAGGGAAAATCCTCCTGCTGACACCGGAGAACAGCTCATGAAACTGGACTTGGCTCATTTGGAAGCACTGCTAAAAGCTTTCATCAGCACCTCAGAAATTATATAGTGGACTCGGACACGGCGCCAAACAAATCTGTGCTGTTTTTCAGTCCTCCTAAAGCACCTAAAGCTCAGCTAATCTCTCGTTAGAAAACCATGTTAGTCATTTAGCAAGAAACTAGATTCACCAGGCAGACACCAGCCATGACGTGAATGTGTATCTATGGGCTAGTTGCACAAGATGGCGCCGGTGAGTTTTCGAGAGGCAAGTGTAACCACTGAGCATGAACTTGAGCATCAACAGGGAAAGAATGAAGCTGGTGAGCTTTCGAGATGCAAGAGTAACCACTGAGCACAAACTTTAGTATCAACAGGGAAAGAATAAAGCTGGTGAGCTTTCGAGATGCAAGAGTAGGGAATCCTAGCCCATTGTGAAGTGAATTCCACATGTGAATGAAGCGAGTAAACTCAAAATGTTTAAGTGTATTTGCACACGAATAGCACAATATATTTACGTATGCCATGTCCTGGTGTAAACACAGCATTAGGTTATGCACTTTGAAACCTGATTAAACAGCGAGGAGTGTCCACCAGGTGGCGCTGCAAAACAAGAATTTGTGCATGTGTTTTGAAAACGTAACATTCTGTAGTGCTTTTTTTTCACAGTTTCAGTCATTGTAGGCATCCTTCATCTTCTCATCATGCAGTCTGAACAGTCTCTTGGTCATTGTGTTTTAATTATTTAGCATCTTTAGGCACTTTTAATGCTTTCACACTACGTGTCTGCTGTATTTATAAAGCGTCCGTGTCTTATGACGGGTCTGTCTGATGTTATTTGTATAGTTTGACTGGACTTGAATCATGGGACTGATTTATGTACTTAGCCAATCACTATAGACAAGAAAAACTAAACATGCAGACTGAAGGAAAATAGTTCAAGTATCGACACAGCACTTTATGTAATCAAGTAAAAGTACATGTTTAAAACTACTTGGCAACTACTCACAGTCATTTGAGTATTTGTAATTGGTTACTTTACACCACTGATTGCGTGCCATATCCTCTGAAGTCTTGCAATGTTTTTATGAATGAAATTTTGGTTCCTATTCATAAAACTAGTGTATGGCTTCAGATGACTTGGTATGTAGTGAGCCATATGGACTGCTTTTATGCTAAAATAAATTGAGTTCTATGTTTTTTTTAAAGCTCAAAGCCCCTGTTTGTTTTATTTTGTTATAGGGATGCATGATAAATTGGCCGCCATATCGATATTGGCCGATAAATGCTATTTTTAATGTTATCGTTATCGGTCTGATAAATTAGCCAGATTATTTTTCAATCTCAAAAAAATTATTTCCAATGTTTGAAACAGCTTTTTTTATTGTTTTACTGATTTTGGTCAATCTTCAATGACTTGGTCTCTTCATGGGTGTATAAGTTTTTTTTTTTGTTGTTAGGCAGTAGATTTTATTTATATAAAAGAGCATTGGTTATACAAAAGACAAAAGAATATTTGATTATTAAACTTACGAGATCAGATTTTTTTAAGTAAAGATTTTAAAATAAAATCAGATGTTCACTGTGTTTGTTTACTTAGTTTTTTTTTACAATCATGCAGAAAAATTTGAAATTTATATTTATCGGCTATCGACCTCCAAATCTAGTTAGTTTTGGGTAGTGTGCAGATTTCAGATTTTTAACCCATCATTGAGTCTGTTTATTTACTTGTCGAAATGTGTGTAAATCTACATTTATTCAGTTTTTTAATTAATTTCGGTAATATTACTGACTACTATGAAAGTGTTCATTTCATTTACTTACAATACAGTTCGTAAATGAATATTTTCTGTCTTTTAGTAGATATATTGTATAAGAGACTTGCTTTGTTTACAATGCAAATCCAATTAGATCCACTTATTTGGTAAACATTAAATAAAAGTAAAAAAGGTATTAATTTTTATTTCATAAATTATGTTTTTAACGTTACAATACTCCTAAAATCATTCCGCATAAATTCGCAGATTTATTATTAAACTGCGCAAAAATAGCAATGTCCACAGATTCTGTCTGGCCCTAGATATCAGTTATCGGTTAAAAAATTGCATCCCTATTTTGTAACGATACACACATTTTTATATGAATTTTTTTTGTACACGTGTACCAAACACATGTTGTTTTAACCACTGCTAAATGTGGTAAATTAAAATATATCCTTGTCTGTGCTGTTTCAGCTGATATTATACAGGGCACATGCTGTTCAATCATTTCAAAGCTTTGTGTTTTTGTTACTTTTGGCAAGAAACAATCCATTTTGTCCAATTTATCTGGAAATTTGAACAGTTAATGCTGTTTTATGCTCTTTATTGTCTGGTGTTTAATATCTCTGTGTAGCAAATGCCAGCAAAGCGCAAGTAAAAAAATCTTTTTCATCTTTACTACTAGATAAAGCATTGCATGTAAAATAATTGCTCAACGATTTCAGGATGTTGTAAACAGTAATATGTCATGTAACATTACATTTTATCTCAGGTGAGTCATTCAGTTTCCAGATAAATGACAAAAAATAGGATTATATACTCACTGGTCACTTTATTAGGCACACCTTGCTAGTACTGGGTATGGCCCGCTTTTGCCTTCAGAACTGCCTTAATCCTTTGTGGCATAGTTTCAACAAGGTACTGGAAATATTCCTCAGAGATTTTGGTTCGTATTGACATGATAGCATCATGCAGTTGCTGCAGATTTGTCGGCTGCACATCCATGATGTGAATCTCCCGTTCCACCACATCCCAAAGGTGCTCTATTGGATTGATAACTGGTGACTGTGGAGGCCATTTGTGTACAATGAACTCATTGTCATGTTCAAGAAACCAGTCTGAGATGATTCACGCTTGACATGGTGCGTTATCCTGCTGGAACTAGCCATCAGAAGATGGGTACACTGTGGTCATAAAGGGATGGACATGGTCAGCAACAATACTCAGGTAGGCTGTGGCGTTGACTTAATGCTCAATTGGTGCTAATGGGCCCAACGTGTGTCAAGAAAATATCCCCCACACCATTACACCACCAGCAGCCTGAACTGTTGATACAAGGAAGGATGGATCCATTCTTTAATGGTGTTGATGCCAAATTCTGACTCTACCATCCGAATGTTGCAGCAGAAATCGAGACTCATCAGACCAGGCAACGTTTTTCCAATTTTCTATTGGTCTTCTGCTGCTGTAGCTCATCCGCCTGAAGGTTGGACGTGTTGTGCATTCAGAGATGCTCTTTTGCACACCTCGGTTGTAACAAGTGCTTATTTGAGTTACTGTTGCCTTTCTATCAGCTGCTGCTTTTGCACCCACAGAGCTGTCACTCACTGGATATTTTTTCTTTTTCTGACCATTCTCTGTAAACCCTAGAGATGGCTGTACGTGAAAATCCCGGTAGATCAGCAGTTTCTGAAATACTCAGACCAGCCTGTCTGGCACCAACAACCATGCCAAGTTTAAAGTCATTTAAATCCCCTTTCTTTCCCATTCTGATGCTCAGTTTGAACTGAAGCAGATCGTCTTGACCATGTCTACATGCCTAAATGCACTGAGTTGCTACCATGTGATTGGCTAATTAGAAACTTGCATTAAGGTGCAGTTGGACAGGTGTACCTAATAAAGTGGCCCGTGATTGTATATATTGAATATGATTAATAATCATGCCTTGATGTCAAAGGCATAAGCAAGTTCATTATGAGACAATGTTCTTTTAATATTTAGGGTTCTTGGCAGACAGGTGATTTTGTGTGTTTGGCATACCCAACGTCCCATTTTGTCTAATTTCCTTCAGTATCCTAAATGAACAAATGAGCTACAACGGTTGTCATTAAGTGTACTATGAGTGCCATAAACTCTGAGCGCAAACATTACGCTAATTCTCGCTAGAGTGGCTTTTGATTGACTCTAATGAAAGTAAGTGCCGCGATCAGGTATCTACAATATGGTCTCCTGACAATATATACATCAAAGCTGACTACCAGTGTAAAACCTCTGGGCCTGGTGTACACTTATCTAGTTTAGAGAGAAATCAGTTCCTAATGAAAATTAAGCGTACTTAGGAAAACCCAAGTACCAATTAACATTCTGTGGTGTTCCTGAAATCCTCAGAGGCTAGGCTTTAGCATTTAAATGCACAATCCTCAGCACCTTACTGTACATTCATCTGTTTTCAGTTGCTTGAGCATCACAGTGTTTGTGTGTGTGTGTCATCGTGAAGCAGATCCATTTCAAGCCCCCCCTATTTCTGATGGCCGAATAACGTGCCCTATACTTTTTTTATTCAGAAGAAAAGGCTTTCTTCATTAACATGAGTGTTGCCTGGCAACAAGGCATTGCATTGCACTGCAAATCATTCATGGGTAATTGCTATTGTTGTGCGAGATGACAAACACTCACTAGGTAGTTGAGATGACTGGAAAGCTGTCGGTTCATGTGCTTTTGTGTGCATGAATGTGAATGTTTTGTGAAGACACTCTAATAGCAGTCAGATAACCCTTGGTCATTGGGGTTTTTGCACCTATATCTGTCAAAATGAAATGCATGATGGGAGGCATTACCTTTTTTTTTGTAGTCAAAAATTGCTTATTTATTTCTGTGCTTTTAAATTTTGTACTATGCATTTCAGTGCTTGTGCTGTTTTGAGCATTTAGGTGTAAGAGATGTGGTCCACTAAACAAATATATTTATATGCTTGAATGATTTGGCTCATACCTGTCACCCTCCTGTTTTTCCCGGGATTCTCCCGTATCTTACAGTTCTATCCCGCCATCATCCCGTAAAGGTATTTTCCCATATTTCTCCTGTATTTTCAGTCTTTCTCTGAAGGGTGGCAATAAACATTAAACAGCCGAGCCTCCCTATACGCAACCTATACAGCCGAACCACCAGGGGCCGCCCTTTGCTCTTAAATGTGAGTCTGTTCTGTGCTTTTTATGTTTGTTTTTTTAGGACAACAGTATCTCCAGCAGAAAAAATATCCATAGATGCCGTTTTAAATTATAAAGAAATCAGTGTTTTTGAAACAAAGGAAAACCGCAGAAGTCAATGATTCATGTGAATTATATAGCCTGACGTGTTTACTGCTCCAAAATATCATAAATCTTTCAAAAAATAAAATATAATGTTTTCAAAGGGGAAAAAAGTTTTAGCTTTCACCCAGACATTTAAAAACAATATATTTTAGAGCAGTGAGCACAACACTTTTATACCGTGATACTTTTATCCAAGGTTATCATACCGTCAGAATCTTAAACCGGCCCATGCCTAGGCAGGATTCCCTTTCCTTTTCGTTACAGGTGCCGTCGCCCCTCTTATGCTATCCTCAAAACAGTCATATAGCGGTACGTGACTGTCAATTGACATGCTCTATAGTGATTAATAGATGCTGTTTTCCAAACGGATTCTGTACACGCGAAGCAGAAGTCTGGGTTTTTGATGTGTGTTTGAACAGACATATACACATAATTAATAATAACATTTATAAATGTCGATCTTGGCGGTTTTTTTATTTTTTAATTTTTTTGAACACCGCTAATTTTATCCTAAATGAGCATAAAAATTTAGGAAAGCAATCGAATGCTTTCATTATAATGTTAGATGTGTGCATTTTTGAAGTGAATCTGTTATTTAATGTAATCAAACAAAAGATCCAAATAAGAGATTCATTCGCTGCTCTTTATTCAGATTGTGTACATAAGTTATGCAGTGAAGAAAAGATTAATGAGATTTGAAAACTTGATTCTATTTCTTCATAATAGCTAATTTTAATTAGCTGTACTGTTTGCTAATTTATTTGCTGCTAATGTATACTATTTTTTTTTTAATAATAATAGTAATAATAATAATTATAAAACATATTACTGACCGTTTAACTGTTTTTTTTTTTACAATGAAACCGCTCCAAAAGAACATATTTAGTTATTTAGTGTTCCTTATTTTCACATCCCAATATTGACAGGTATGATTTGACTGAATTATTGTAACACTAAACTAATACTGAATGCATTTTTACCCCATTTTTTAATATACAATGGTCTCTCGCCATAACGTGGTTCACCTTTCGCAGATTTTTTTGTGCAATTTAACATACTTTTATTACAGCACTTTGCGTTCTGCGTCCTGATTGGCTGTAGACCATTGTCACTCAATCTCCTCCGTGCCGCGTCTCCTGTACAGTATAGAATGCGTTCAGCTTGCCAAATGTACATAAATCTTCGATCTCTAGACTCTGAAGTGCTGTACTGTATACTGTGTGATGCAAATTGTCTCCCCAACAATACAAAACATTCTGCACCGTCAAAGAGTCCCATGGTAGCACTAAAATGGCAGAGGAAGATGCTAACCATAGCACTAAAAGTTAGACTTCTGGACATGCTAAAGGAAGGTAGAAGTTTGGGTGTTTAAATGAGAGAAATGTGTGAAAGTATTAAAGCCAATCTGAGAAAAGTGTATAACGTGTGTAGTGAGGCGTTTTACAGCCGTAAAAAATCTATAATAATAGTAAAAAATAAAGCGGACTACTTTGCAGATTACACCTACTTTGGGTTGTTTTTAGAATGTAACTTCCGTGATTAACGAGGGACCACTGTATATAGAATGCATATACATGTCCACCAATAATGCCACCAATAATTGTAACAAAAATTTCAAGAATTTTTATAATACTCTTTTTTTACAATGCTTCACATAATGCAGCTAAAACCATTAAAACACTAGAGTTGTGTATATTTTTCACAATCCTTTACAATGCATTTACATAACGCAGCCAACAACAGGCATGGGATAAGTGATTTCAAGGTTTACCGCGGTTTGGAAAAGTCAAGGTTTTAAAACCGCTACAATTTTCTGTTATTCCATTCATAAGGTATTTGTGATGTTTTTTAATGTGTGTGTGTTTTTTTTAAATGTGTTGTAAATAAATCTGTGTTTTTGAACCTAATGAAGAGAGCAAATGTGTAACTCTCTTCATCAATAATTTTTTTTTATTATAGGCTAGTTTACAAATATTTGACCAACTGCCACTACATGCAAAACACTCATGCACTCAAAATAGGTTCTCGCTTACATAGTGGCGGTTATGATTAAGTTAATAAGCTAATAATATCTTCACAATACTGGTTATATCTCTCTTTCTGTAAAAAATACTTTTAGTATCTTTCTCGGTTATGGGACTATATAGACATAAACCTAATAATTATTTATATTGAACAAATTCTATCCCCATCACAAAAAAAAATCTGAAATCACTGTTTAAAAGGTTTAATCACTTTGGTTTATGGAGATACGTTTAGTACGCTCTTCATGTGTCATAAATATCGCCACATATAAAAGAATGTTAAATCTGGCTAATAAAAAAGGATAATTCAAGATTATTTAAATAGGATATAGCATATTTATTTATTCAAATCAACGCAATTCTACCCAGTTCTTGGCTTTGGTAAATAGGATGGAATAGTTTTGTTTAGGCTGATTTAAAATCCTGGATATCAAACATGTTTGATATGATCGGGGAGACTCTGATGTGTATTGTAGAGAATCGCAAGGTGTGCAAATAATCTGCGCCGAGAATCAGAACTGATAAAAATCCTAGACACGATTTCATCTCCGATCCTTGGGAGGTGAAAATCTGGCAGAAATTAGCCTTAAACTCCTGTAGTCTGAGTCTGGCTTTAAGGGTGCCCTATAAAGAAAATCTGGGTATACCTATGCATAGTTGAATAATAAAAAATCAGTATATGGAAATGGGCATACCGTGAACCCCTGACAACATTGTTTCCTCATTCTCATGTATGAGAGTGTAAAACCCCTGTGGACAAAAGGTCAATCAGAACACTAAACAGACTGTTGCGTGACTCAGGGGGCATGTCTTCAGCATTTGCTGGTACTTTAGGTCAGATCCTGCATCGTCTGGACCTGATAAGCAGTCATGTCATCAGGAGATCACTGGCTAAAACATAGACTGATATGTTGCTCTGGGATCATTATTATGGAAGTTTCAAGCAGTGTTAGATAAGCCATTTTTCAGCCATGGCGAGACAACAATAATCGTTTTCCTCCCTTTAGTTATTTTTAAGCTTATTTAGTTTTATATTTAACTTACTGTGCATGTGCTAGAGCTGTACATCAGAGTGGAGCTCATTAATATCATGAGCAGTCCAAATAGTGTCACAATGGACCTTTTGATTCTCGGGGCATTTGAAAGGTTTTGTTGAAAAGAAAATGTGTATGTTTACAACTATAGAGATTGCTTGTTTTAGCACATTATTTAACATATGTGGCTATGAAATAATTAGATTTTTATTTGGATGGGTCTATCAGTGGAGCTCATTACTATTCAAGACCAGTCCAAATATAATCAATATGAACTTCTGATTATTTGAAAGGTTATGTTAAAAAGAAAATGTGTATGTATACAGCTAGAGTCTGCTTGTTTTGATGCATTATTTAACATATGTGGCTATGAAATTACTAATTAGAGTTTGTTTTTTGTATGGGGCCATCAGAGTAAAGCTCATTAATGTTCATGACAAGTCCAAATATGGTCAATATGGACCTTCTGATTCCAGGGGCATTCTAAAGGTTATGTTGAAAAGAAAATGTGTATGTATACAACTAGAGATTGCTTGTTTTGGCACATTATTTAACATTTGGCACATTATTTAACATATGTGGCTATGAAATTACTAATTAGAATTATTTTTTTTGATGAGGCAAGTAAAAATCTTATTTTCAGGTATGAAATTTCTAGCATAATTATCTTACAGTCTTAAATTTAGCAAATAAAAATATTATTTGGAATAGAAACCCTGT
>NC_079458.1:7879387-7889387 GCF_903798145.1 Danio aesculapii
ACACATCATATCAAGATCTTTGCATGTGTAAATAAACATTTATTATTATTATTATTATTATTATTATTAATTTTGCTTCACGTGCACCTGTCAAAATAAAAGTGAGATGCGCAACGGATTTTAAATATTAAGAAATGAATGTACAAACATTAGTGTAATACCTTTGTAGTAAAATAAATACATTTTATTACTATTTCAAGACATTTCAAGATAAATAAATAAATAAATAAATAACTGAATACGTCAAAAATGGTGAAAATGTGGCTTGTCAAATATGGAAAGTTTTCTTTTAAAAGCAAAACATTGGATTAAAAATGAAAGCCTTGATTGTGAAATATTATACAGTCCACTCATCTAATTGATTTACAATATCAAAATATTTTTCTTACAATTCGGCTCAATCTAAACCAGAGATGCCCAAAGTAGGGCCCACGGGCTAAAGTTGGCCCATGCTAGGCTTTGATTTGGCCCACCATCCCATTTGATAAGAGAGGGAGAATGATGGGGAGGTTGGTTGGGGCAAATATCTCAGTAACCTTTTATCTTGTAATTTGTTTTGTTTTGAAAATGAATCTGACTTGTAAATACTGTCACTTGACTGATATTCTCCACTTTCCTTCCTAATCTGTAACTGCCTCTCTGGCTATACCACTAACTGTATTCTCTCTCTCAAAAAAAAAAAAAAATTTCTAATGCTTTGCTTAGACTTTACACACTTGAAACTTGCCTATAGCACTTGTTCACTGCTGCTCTTATAGGTGTGTAAATTGCTTCCTTTTAGTCATTTAGCAGACGCTTTTATCCAAAGCGACTTACAAATGAGGACATGTAAATGATAGAGGGCAATGCACAAGAAATCGGTGTGCAGATCAAATCAAAGACATGCGCAGCTTGGTGTATTGAGGATTGAACTCTGTTGTTTTATTAATGGGATTGTTTTTACTGTATATTCATTATTATTATTATTATTTTTAAATATACTGCATTATATGAATTATGAAATAATTTAAAGCAATGCTTTATAGTTATTAAATTATAATTAAAGTTACTCGTGGAAAATGTAATAAATACAGTTTGGTATATTTACCTTCGGCCTACAGCCCACAATCAAGTTTGGTTTTTGACCCCTCATAAGAAAAAGTTTGGATACCCCTGATCTAAACTGTTTAGCGCTTAAAAAAAAAAAACATTCACCCCAGATTCAAGTCAAGAAATTCATTGATTTATGCAGTTCATTGTATTTTACAGTAAAAACTAAGTTTCAATATTCACTTTTTGTCCACCGTCTTTAATGGTTTGATTTAGGTTTACAGTAAAGTTAGTTCGACACAAATGTTGTTCCAGCACCAATTAAATTGACACAAAGCTTTTATGACACTTAGGTTTTTAATGTAGTTTTAATAGATATTTAATCTCTCAATCTCAGCACAGAAGTGTTTTCATATCATCCATCAGAATGAGAGTGCTCAAGCCAAAAATCTTTTTGATCTATCTTGGACATAACGCAGTAAACATGGCCATGGTCTTCGCTTGATACTGAAGTGTGTCCGGAAATGTTTTATGCCCATTCTTTTCTTATCTGATGTGCAAAAGCATTCTCCCATTATTTCAGCGCACAATGAAAGCAAAAGCCTCTTCGCACTACAGGAAAACGCATTATCTAATTGCCCCTGTTCACGCTACGTCAAGAAAATACAAAGGATGAGCGTATAAACTTAAAAATCACATAATGGATGTCTTTTGAACACTGCCTTTCAAGCATCCACCGTCTTTATAATACTGTGCTCCGTTTAATGTCAGAAAAGCAGCGAGAGCAACGTAACCGCTCATGATTGTAATTATGGTAATTTACTTTCATGCCCTTTCGATTCGAGCCGACGTGATGGAATTTGCTCCAGATTACACTATTGTTCACACATCTGTTGTATTTCTGATGCACGTTTGATTTGAAGTGCTTTAAGAAACCTGTAAACAGAGAAAGGCCTTTGCACCAGTGTGTATTATCATGAGCTGTAGTTTGTCAAACAAACGGACACCGGAGACTGAAGGGACGTTTATTACGATTATGATCATTACAATTTTCGTTCTCTTATGCTTTCAGTTAGAAACTCTCTCTTTAAACTAGAAGTAAAATGGATCACAGTTGATTCGTGATTTGTACGGATCACAACCCACAGTTCGGAACACACATGACCCGCGGATTAGGCAAATTATTTTTTTTACTTGTAAATTAATCTTAAATTAGTCAGAGAGAGATCACCTCCCGCGTTATTTTAAATCACGTCTGAAAGCATTTAGGCTTTCCTGTAAAATATAATGATGACGGAAGAAGTTGTGGTGGGTTATTGGGGATGTGGTGGGTACCTTAGGTTATTAAAGGTGTTTTCTGTCACTACATGTTTAGCCTGCATTAATGCATTCAGTGTAAGCTGCACGATTAATCATTAAAAGATCAGGATCTCAACACCCACGCAACATGAATTATAAATAATGGTCATTTGCGTATGTTTATTAATCCTTCGAATCTCTGCATTCAAATCTGTGTTTGAAAAACACAAAAATCAAGAAAGAGATTCAGTCGTTAGTGTTTTGAGCTAGTAATGAAGTTACAAACAGTTAAATAACACAGAAGTACTGGGATAACAGTTTATAGGTTAGATATAACCACTGATGTTTATGGTAAAGATTAAAATCAACATCATATGCAATTAACTTGACGTTTAAAATGAAAGTTGTAGGCAGCAATTACATTATTTAACCAATAGGTGGCCATTGAATAATTCTTCAATAATGACACATCTAGCAATGAAACATCAAGTTTTATAGGTAAATATCTGAATTATTTATTGAAAATGAGACTGAAAATAAATATGGGTTGTACAAATTCTAATGGTATATTTCTACATTTCTACATCATCATCTGCGTTATCAGCAACAGTATAGCAGTGAATTGTTCACAGTACTGAATATTTAAGATTTATTTTCATACAGCTGATTATTTCTTCATTTTATCTTTTATAAAATTACAGCTTCTGAGTTCTGTTTATTAAAGCCAAAAGTTTCTTGCAGTACTGTTGTACATTTGGCAAATTACATTTTTCTCCTTCCTTTTTTGGCTGATTCGAAAAATGGTCTAATCAGTGACTAAAAAAACATAATGTGATCCGAACTGTGAGGTTTGTGATCCGTTTCACCACTAATTTTAACCCAGGTGATGTCAGTTTTGATTCTGAAAAGATTTTTTTTTAATCTAAAAATGATATCATTTGTTTTAGCAAAATTTAGAAATGCTCTGAAACCTTTTAAAATACACACTTAAGGGCCGATCACATCGAACACAGTTTTCTGTTCTGAGAATATGAGACAGGCCGCCTGACAAGAAAAAAAAAAGTACACAACGCTTTTTTATGTTGCTGGGCAACCACTGTATCAGCTGCGTATTGTGCGCTGCTGTTGATCAGTGTTGAGGATAACACATTACAAGTAACGTGAGTTGCATAATAATATTGTTTTTCTCAGTAACGAGTATATAATGAGCATTACTTTAAAAAAAAAAAAGGGTAATAATACAGTATTTGAGTTACATTTTAAAAATGTAACTCGTTACTTTTCCAGATTAAATTAAAATTTGTGTAATCTCATTGAATCACACTCAATGAGAGAGAGTATTCTCTTTATTTTGAACACATGGAGGAAAAGGGGATTATAGTCTCAATGGACAGTGATTTTAGTGATTTTACTGAACCAATTCAATTCATCTTTATTTCTATAGCACTTTTTATAATGTAGATTGTGTTAAAGCAGCTTCACATAGAAGATTATAGTAAATTGAAACCGTGTCAGTCCAGTTTTCAGTTTTCTGGAAAGCATCGTCAATGCAATGAGATATCAAATTGAACCGATTTGATGGCATGATTATCGTAACCGAACCATGAGACCAGTGTAGGTTCACACCTCTAAAAAAAATAATAATATTTTCGCTTTGCTATAAGAGTATTTTGATTGTGTTTTTAACCTCCTAGGGCTTGAGTGTCCACATACCTGGACAGCACATTTTAGCTCTTAAGTGGCTATATAAAATACTTTTAAATGTTTTATATTTTGTTACAGACATACAGCGTCATCCTGCAACTGTTTTGCAGCATATGAAATGTCCCAAACACTATTTTTAACTGTTTAAAATGGGCAAAAAATTTAGTTTTTTACTCTCTGATAGTCAAAGCAAGTTGAAAAAAAATCGATGTTATATACTGTATGCATAAAAAAAATCAGGAAAAAGTGTTGTATGTAAATTCAGACCACGAGTCCACATATATGGACATAATTTTTCTCTAAAATTACATATTAAAAGACGATACTTAGATTTTTATTCTAATTAGATTTCAATAAGCCCAAATAGCTAAGAGAAATAAAAAAATGCATGTAAAAAAACACATTGGGCCTTAAGAGGTTATGGTAAGACTCGCATAACTATGACATATTTCTGAAAACAAGAATTTTTAAGATATTTGGACTAGAAAGAAAGACAAAAATTATAAATAAAAGGCTTTTTTAGCAGTGTAGTTGAAAACAATGATGGTTTCCAGTAACAATAATTCTTCATGAAAACACATATCGATGTTTAATGCATTTAGGGGTTAAACTAATTGGAGCTTTTATCGCTAACAACAGACGCTACCAAAGTCAAACCAGGAACTTTCTTAAAACCCAGCTCTCTTTCATTCTTCAGCTCTTTGATCAATATTCATCTTGACCCGCTGCTCGCAGTTCTCTTTGAGAGCGGTTTTACCTCTCCTTATTTCTCTCACGCTAACCGTTCCCGAACCTCAGAGACTTGAACAGATTGAGGCGGCTTTAAGCTATAAAGAACAATGACGGTGGTTTTCATTTTTTATTTTTTTTGCTGAGGAATCCTCTGAAGACGACACAACTCATCTCACTATCAGTCCTCTTATGAGATTCATCTTTTGACTCCAGGCTGATTTTGCCAGAAGTGTATCACAATGCAGACTACATCAATAACTTTTATGATGCTTTTGAGGAAGTTTTTCGAGGATCTTCCTGACGTTATCGTTCTTCCGAAGTGTGAAGGTGGCGTTATAAATGAGTCATGCGAGTCAAAGGCCAGTGTTTTTGGCAGGAAAACCAATGCCCACCAACATTAAAGGTAATGCCGGGTCAGCTGGCTTTTAAAACGTGTTTGCAGGTTTGTAGCAGTTTGTAAAGACTGATGCTGCGCCGTATGCAAAACATGCTGCTTGAGGATGTGTGTGTGGATTCATTCAGTGTATCGGGTTATATGCAGACAGCTCAGTGGAGATGCTGTGTGAATATTAAAGCAGGAGCTGAGGGACATTGATTTGCTGTGCATTCTTCTCAAACGATTCCTCTTCGATTATAGAAATTCATAAGTGGAATTTTAAAAGGGGAATTATTAATAATTCTGCTTAACATGCATGTGTGCGGGACTAATTACAGATTAGCAAACTGGGACACGTTTTTAATCTAGGAAAGTGTGCATAATATTTGGCCCTCGGCTGTGTATTTAGACAAAGCCCATCATATATGGCTGTCTGTGATTAATTCGTCACTTTGAGTTCATTTGAATTTGTCAGGTTAGTTGTTTGTGTGCCTAACTTTAGAAACACGTAAGTTGATACTTGTTGTTTTTTTTTTTTACTTATTTTTTTTATTTAAAAAGATATTTTTTACAATATTTCCTTAATAAAATAGTTTAATGTAAATAAAGTAAATAAATAGATTTTTTTTCTCATTTCATACTCATAATATTGCGGCACGGTGGCTCAGTGGTTAGCACTGTCGCCTCACGGCAAGAAAGATCATTAGTTCGAGTCCTGGCTGGGTCAGTTGTCATTTCTGTGGGGCTTGCATGTTCTCTCCGTGTTGGCTGGGGTTTCCACCGGTTGCTCCTGTTTCCCCCATAGTTCAAAGACATGCGCTATAGGTGAATTGGATATAAACTAAATTGGCCATAGTGTATGAGTGTGTGTGTGTGAATGTGAGAGTGTGTGGGTATTTCCCAGTACTGGGTTGTAGCTGGAAGGGCATGTGCTGCATAAAACATATGCTGGAATAGTTGGTGGTTCATTCCCCTGTGGCATCCCCTGATAAATAAGGGACTAATAATCTTAATACAAGTCGAAGTAGTAAAAGATGAAGTAGTTTAACACAGATTTTAATAACATATTTGTAAAATAAAATATGGAAACCTTGCAATTAATTCCTATATAATGGTATGACATTTATTTATATAATAAATCTAATTTCTGTAAGAAATTAAATTTCTGTAACAAATTGTTTTTTAAGTATCACATTAATAATTAATAAAGTTGAAATGGTAATCTTGAAATCTTTGATACCACATTAAAGTTCCAGCAGAACTCAGAAGCTGTTACTAAGCATGTGCATCAGAGAATGTATGCTTTCGGGAAACTGAACTCTTTCTGTGAAGAAAAAAATACACTTGAGAACTTTTTATACTACCCATATTGAGAGTATATTAAGCTTTTCCTTTTTATGCTGGTTCCCCTCACTTTCCGTGAGGAAAAAAATCGCCTTCAAAGCTTAGTCGAGACTTGCTCCAAGGTTATTGCTTTGCCTCAGCAGAGTTACTTGAACAGCAAATGATAAGGAAAATTCAAAGTGTGATAGGAGATGATTCCCATCCACTGAAGCCTTCTTTTGTTCTGTTGCCCTCTGGAAGAAGGTTCAGAAGCATTGAATGCTTGTCTAATAGATATAAATTCACCTTTGTTCCTGATGCCATAAGGCTTTATAACCTTAGATTTTAGGAAGTTTTAATTTGACATTTTTTAATTATTTAAATGCTGTTGTTGTTTTTTGTAATATTTTTATATTTTTGAAGCATGCTGGATTGTGTTTTTCAGTATTGTTTGTAAGTGATTTGTCTCCGTTTATGTTTGTTGTGTCATGATGCTACTGCCCAAATTGAATTGCCCCTGGTGGGATTAATAAAGTTGTTAAACTTACACCTAATATTAAATTTAAAGGTTGATTTTATTTCAAATGACCCTGTATTATGTTTTTATTTTTTATAATTTTTTCCTAATTTCTTGTTGCCAAAAGGACAGCAGAAGTTAACAGAATAGTTCACCCAAAAAATAACATTTACTCACTATTTACTCTAATCACCCTCAGGTGGTTCCAGAACTTTGAATATCTTTGGTTAAACACTTATACCATAGTATAAAAATCAACTACTACGGAAGTCAATGATTACAGTTTTCATCTTTCTTTAACAAAATAAAGAAACTCATAGAGGTTTGAAATCACTAAAGGGTAAGGAAGTGATGACAGAATAAATTTTATTTGGATGAACTATCTCTTTAAATGTGACCACACTCTCTCTACACAGATACAATTTTGACTATTTTATTTTCAGTTTGGCAACTTCGTATTCATGTAATGATGCTCTGACCCTGCCTCTGCTGGAGTGATTGTGTGCAGGATCAGATCTTGTAAATGTCCCTCGCTCTCCCTCAGTTGGACTGGTGCCGTCCGTGATGCTTGTTTACCTGACAGGGGAAACGCTTGTGGAAAATCAATTGTGTCATACTGCGGTAACCTCAATTTATTTTTTTGATACAAAACCCAATGTCCCAGTGTTAGTGTCACTTGTGTGGATTGTTTTTTAGAGCTTTCAAACGTTAAACATCAGTCTTTTTGTGATTAAATTGAACATTGTTGTGCTTTTTAAATCATACATTACCTAGGAAATAATGTTTTTCTAGCTGTAATAGGTTTTGATTTTCATCTTGGAAGTAGACATCAACCAATACTGACATTAATATGACTTTATTTGCATGTTTATTTGCCCGATTACTGATATAGAACCGATATTTAATAGTTTTGCTTTTAAATCATGCTTAATGGAAATAATGTCTAGCTAGGTGTATTAAGCTTTGTTTTTCATCTTGGAAGTAGAAATCAACCAATACTGACATTTCATATGACTATTTGCATGTATATTTGCCCGATAACTGATATAGAGAACCGATATTTAATTGTTGTGCTTTTAAATTATACTTCACCGTGGAAATAATGTCTAGCTAGCTGTAATATGTTTTCATCTTGGAAGTAGAAATCAACCAATACTGACATTTATATGACTATTTGCATGTTTGGTTGCTCGATAACCGATATATAGAAAACCAATATTAGATTGTTGTGCTTTTAAATCATACTTCACCTAGAAAATAATGTCTAGCTATAGCTGTAATAGTTTTTATCTTGGATGTAAAGATCAACCAAGTAGAAATCAACCGATACTGACATTTATAGGACTTTATTTGCATGTTTATTTGTCCAATAACTGATATAGAGAACCGATATTTAATTGTTTTGCTTTTAATTCATGCTTCATCAAGGAAATAATATATAGCTAGCTGTAATAGGTATTTTTTTTAATCTTGGAAGTAGAAATCAACCAATACTGACATTTATAGGACTTTATTTGCATGTTTATTTGCCCGATAACTGAGATAGAGAACCGATATCAAAATTGTTTTGTTTTTAAACCATACTTCACAAAGGAAATAATGTCTAGCTTGGTGTAATGGGTATTTGGTAAGTTTTTCATCTTGGAAGTAGAGATCAACCAATACTGACATTATATGACTTAATTTGCATGTTTAATTGCCCGATAACCGATAGACAAAACCGATATTTAATTTGTATAACGATAACAACAGCACTAAACTGAAAGTATTCTATTCATAATACTTCAATCAATATTTTAAGTGTTCTTACACACAAAATAGCCACAAGATGCGTCATTCAAAATAGATATGTGATTAAGGAACAATTCTTAAATATCAGGGGCAAACAGATAATCAGTTTATCTGTACTTGAGAGCATTTAAAATTATTTAATTCCAAACAAACTGATAATTTTTTGCATTTGCATCATATAGCATTAAATTTAAGCAAAATGTGGTTGTGTTTTAATGAGGCCATTTTAAAACATGATTTTGTTTATTGGTGACCTTAAAAAACATCATATTTCACATACTGCTCTTTTTTCCTAAGGGTATGTTTACATGCCACTAAAACTGTTTCTGTTAACTAAAGCAGAGCATTTAATGTATTCTGGTCATTCATTTAAACAACATTGGCCTAAAATGTACAATATGGAAAAGTGTTGACAAACTTTAGTTATTAAAGTTATTATGGGTTCGATGAGTTCATTGTGAGATTGGGGAAAGACTGAAATCAAAGAGTATAAAGAATCAATGAAAGATGGAGTAGGAAGTGTCATGATTTGCCTAATTTGGGACTCATTGCCCAATCAGCCAATAAACACACAATAAGATGAGTACTCTTGAATCTGAAAATATCATAATAATAAAATGGCCACCCAGAGTCCCGATCTAAACTTGAATGAAAATTAGTGATGTCCTTAAGATGTACTACATTCATTAAAAACAAAGCTACAAGCTAAAACCATTATGTTGTCTAATTTTGATGCACAAAATAAATGTTTTTGTTGTTGCTGATGCCTTGGTTATTTTGTAAAACCCTGTTCTACTAGCATAATACAACCACTATTATCTAAAATCACATTATTTCTGATGAAATTCAAGCATTTACAAATTGTTTTGCTAATTTTTATCTCAAGTGTATGCCTTTTGCATGAAATTATGCTAATAATTCAAATCATAACATAGACTCTTGTGGAAATGAGGCGTATCAGAACTGAAACAGACATTCAAAAGGTTAATAAATAAATAAAACTACAGCATTTCTTATTTTGCTGGTGTTGTCGAATGTACATCAAATTCCAGCCACAAAGTGCTTTCTATGCAAGTGCCGCACCAACAAACTTATTACCTAACAGTATAAGACAACTTTGGCCTCCTGAAAATGTGCACTTGTCACACTTTGAGCAGACGCGCAGTCTTATAGATGTAGGTAAATCCACGTCCTCCTTATATTCATAGGCAATAAAGCTGTGTGAGCTG
>NC_079458.1:7894387-7909227 GCF_903798145.1 Danio aesculapii
CAAGATCCACACACGCGGCTGTCAGTAAAGGAACGCACACACACACGCACACACACACACACACACACACACATTGTGAAATGCTGAAGTTTTTTTCTTTCCATTCGGCGTGCGTTAGTAAATTTCAGTTTGTCACGGGGGCATGGATGAAATGTTCATGAGTTAAAGTGAAACTGCCAAACTGCAGTTAAAGTCACCCAAAATTACTGGAAGCTCTTACATGAAAGCACTTCAAAACACCTTAACTAAACTACAGATGTCCATGTAAACGTAGTCAGTTGTGTCTTCGAGGTAAGTGAAAGATCCCGAAGGGCATCCTGCCGATTTGATTTAGAAGGCCACTTTTTTTGTCAGATGGCTCACTGGTCAGGTATACATCCATGCTAAAATATCAAGGTGAAAGTCATCATGGCTTGCGTAGAATAGACCCAGCTCCCAACCCAACTTTGAGAATAGTTTAACGGCGATATTTTTTTGTCTAGTGTTAACACAGCACGTTAACGCTGTGTGTGTGTGTGTGTGTGTGTATGTGTATATATATATATATATATATATATATATATATATATATATATATATATATATATATATGTATATGTATGTATAATATATATATATATATATATATATATATAAGGAAAATCTTAAAATCCTTTTGGATTAGGAACTTCTTTCTTCCGCTATTCATTCACATCTGCAGCTGACGTTAGAACAACAGAAACAATTTGCTCATTCCAGTAACGTCACTTACAGGTAGAGCTAGTATTTGAATGATTCTTGCTTAATATCTAAAGTGATGACAAAACAGGTGATTTTGACATTCACAGTTTAAGATTATAAGGCTGAACAGCATGAAATGCCATCAGTCTACTGAGATTCCTCAGTATTTCTCTGTTGCAAGTGGGAGATCACAATAATTAACCCTGAAAAAGCCAAAGCAAAGCAAACACTACCAGATTACTGTTGTGTTTGCGATAAGGAAAAAATGCTAAACACATGCGGGCATTTCTTCTTTCTGTTTACTGAACTAGTCTGCAATCCAACTTGTGGATTGACAATGTCAATAGGTAGAGTGTCCTCTGTTTGTTGCTGTATGTGGGTGGAGTAAGACACAAGGGTAAAGGGGTTAAGAGGCTGGACGAGTGCTGTGATTTGCAGAATATCGCACGGCTATCAGCCAATCAGATTCAAGAATCAGACAGTACTGTTGTCTAAATAGATAAATAAATAAATGTTGTTAAAAGGCAACATTAAAACATTATATATACATCCCAAAAACATGATATCAAAAGGCGGTGGAGGGAGTAAATGGTTTTATACATTGAGGAATGTGTTGACCCAAAACATGAGTGGTTTTGTTTCCTAAGAAATGCAGAATAAAAAATCTTAAAATAGAATATTTTTATATCACTTTTTGAAATAAGCCATCTAAAAAAAATCAATGCACCAGGCAAATAAAACGATGCAAGAGCGCGGTGCAAACCATACTATTGAACTTGAAGTCTTATCTTTCATGAAATGTGTCATTGTGCAGCCTGCACATTGAAATAGGCCCAATCTAGAAAGTCAGGAATTGTCAATGAACCATGTATTGATATGCTGCGCTCCAGCGGTGCGTGAAACCAGGATAATTTCTGAAACATTCACAGAGATCAGCTAATAAGGATATGGAGGTGGGATGGAAAAGCATTAATGGTTCAGAAGGTTGAGCTGTTATGGCTTTGTTTCGAGCCTGATTAGCAATGTAATGAAGAATCTCTTGCTCCAGCTAGGAGCCTTAAAGCAACAGTTCACCCAAAAATGAAAATGTGATAATGGTTTACTCACTCTCAGGTCTTCTGTGAGTGGCCTTTTTTTTTCTTCAGTAGAACATCGTTGAAGATTTTTAGCTAAACTGTCATCCTTAAAGTGATTGTTCACCCAAAAAATAAAAATTTACTGCCTATTTAGTCACCTTCCATCCGTTTCGAAGCTTTGAGTTCTTTTTTTTGTCAAACTCTTTAAAGTGCACCTTTGGTGAAAAATCTACTTTTCAAGCTGTTTGGACAGACATGTGTGTAGACCGTCATATTGGGGTGATATAAACACACCCAGTTCTTATTTTTAAATTTAACAATATAAAAACGATGGACAATTGAATCGGTTTTCAGATTGACCGCAACTTGACGTAGGAGTATGGTCCCCCCGCCCACCAATATCCATTGACAGGCGCGCATTACCATATCCTCAGTCAAAGTGATGTCACCAAAGGTACACTCTTCCTCTATTTTTAGATGTAAGGCTCATTAGGCTCAACACAAGATCAACATTCAGCACGATTGCTCTTATCGGCGCCATTGTTTGTAACTTTAGGTGGGTTTGCAAACGTGTACTTTTCATTGCATCTTCCTTAAACTTCAGGCGTTTGCATTTCTCGCAGTCACAGAAGCTCCCTGTGATCTTAACTAGGTGCAGCTGGAAAGTGCAAGCGCGTTCCTTCACTGGCACATCCATCTATTGGAAATTAAATAAACGAACTTGCCTGCAGGTTTCACACCAGAAGCGTCGCTCGGCAGCGCACGGTGTCGTGCCACGCAGCGCCATGCATTTTAGAATTCTAAACATAGGTTTCTATCAGGGTACACACAACTGCACCTCAAATCAACGGCTGTCTGCGGCGCCCAGCCACGACTCAGGATACTGTTCATATTTCTGCCGCGCCACAGAGCGCTATCTGAATAATTTCATTTTAAATAACATGCAAATGTGCACGTCTGGTGTGCAATGTCGCGGTTATGAGCAGCGCATCCGGTGCCTCAGTCAAAGTTAATTCAGTGTGCGTGGTTATTAGTGTCGGTGTACAAGCTCGGAACTTTAAACTAGCACACAGTTGGCTGTAAAACTGTACAAAGACACAAATGATTTTGTAGTCCCTGCCTGGTCTGTGTCCGAGTCGTACATGGACGGCTGAATGCTGGTCCTCTCACTCACGTTGCTTCCCTCTGTCTGCCTGTCTGTTGCCAAACATAAAGCGGGGGAGCTCTTGGCTCCACCCCCTTGTTAAGTTGGGCAGGAAGTCGAAACTAATTTTCATGTGAAGCAACACACCCCTAAAACAGAGAGATGTGGACACGCCCCCAAAATGACACTTTTTAACACATTATAATAAAAACTGAATTAAACTGTTTTTTAAACTGGCACACTCAGAAGAACCGTAATATTAATATTAAATCTTAAAAAAGGGGTAAACTAGATGCCCTTTAAAGTGTATTTTGAATTATGAAAATAGGTAGCTATTGATATCCTTATGACAAATACTATGGTATTCAATCGGCTATTGATTTCCAGAAATGTTCAAAATATCCAAAAGAAACTAAATCAAAAGATGACGGGTGAGTAAATAATGACAGTTTTCTTTTTTGTTGTTGGTTAAACTATGCCTTTAAGGCTATGTTAACATGACAATAATGTAGCTAAAATTGCAAAAGTTTTCCCTTGCATTTGCAGTGTTTTTAAAACCATCTGCTTTCTTACATCGGCAAAAATGGCTTAAAATGCTGCATTATGTATGCCAGGCCAGTATTTGTCAGCTTGTCCTGTCTGTAAGGTAGTGATGATGTGCAATTGGTGGCTTAGAGTTGGTTTGTATGTAGAGTTTGCTGTGTGTGTAAGATGCGTCTCTGCTGTTGGATATGTCAGCGAAATTTACAACGATCATAGCAAATACTTGAGCAACAACAATAGCACCACGTACCTTTCTGTTGTTGTGTGTTTGTAGGCGCTAAACCTAATTATGTACTATACACTAGCATAACATCATTGTTTTCATAGACTCTCATTTTCAGGCGTTTACATTTAAAAAATGGACACTTTATTTGTTTTCAGGTTTATGTTGTTTTAGTCCCAAAAAAGTGTTGTCATGTAAACAAACAGGCAAAAACAAACAAAAAAGGTTTTGAAGAAGAAACAAAAAAGGAAAACATTGTCAATGGCCCCTAATGACTAGTAAAATGCAACCAGTTATTCGACAGTAAAAAAAAAAACAAATATATATATATAGAGAGGCTAAACTGAATTAGTACTGGTTCATATAACTGATTTGAACTTATTTTGTGAATCCACAAGGATCGTGATCTGCTGAAGGGAAAAAACGGCACCGATCCTAGATGGTCATCATTCATAAAACATACCTACAGCAGAGTAGCATTGTTAAAGTCAGTTACTCTGAACAAATAATTTCGGAAGTCAGAGTCTCTGATGCTTGAATAATCCCTTTGATGCATCCAAAACTATATTGGTCTTACCTCACTATCGATCTGTTGTAGGTGTATTTGGATTGCATAAGGTTGTGGGAAAAGACAATTTCGAACGAATACTGTTGTTTGCCAAGTTGTAGCCTACTCATAAGTTTTTTTTAAAGTTCTTCTTTTCATACCTTTACAAAAAATACTTCATTAATTAGCAGCTTTACTCACTGGCCACTTTATTAGGTACACCTTACTAGTACTTGCTTGAATGTTCTTGAATAACCTGTTCAAGAAACCAGTCTGAGATTATTCGCGCTTTATGACATGGTGCGTTATCCTGCTGGAAGTAGCCATCAGATGATGGGTACACTCTAGTCATAAAGGGATAGACATGGTCAGCAACAATACTCAGGTAGGCTGTGGTGTTGAGACAATGCTCAATTGGTAATAATAGGCCCAAAGTGTGCCAAGAAAATATCCCCCAAACCATTACACCACCACCACTACAACTGTTGATCCAAGGCAGGATGGATCCATGCTTTCATGATGTTGACGCCAAATTCTGACTCTTCCATCTGAGTGTTGCAGCAGAAATCGAGACACATCAGACCAGGCAACGTTTTTCCAATATTCTATTGTCCAGTTTTGTGAGCCTGTGTGAATTGTAGCCTCAGTTTCCGGTTCTTAGTTGACAGGAGTGGCACCCGGTGTGGTCTTCTGCTGCTGTAGCCCATCTGCCTCAAGGTTTAGTGTTCGCCTCAACATGTTGTGCATTCAAATATGCTCTCTTCTGCATACCTCGGTTGTAACGAGTTACTCTTGCCTTTCTAACAGCTGGAACCAGTCTAGCCATTCTCCTCTGACCTCTGGCATCAACAAGGCATTTGTTTTTCAGACCATTCTCTATAAACCCTAGAGATGTTTGTTAAAATCCCAGTAGATCAGCAGTTTCTGAAATACTCAGACCAGCCCATCTGACACCAACAATCATGCCATGTTCAAAGTCACTTAAATCACCTTTCTTCCCTATTCTGATGCTCCGTTTGAACTGCAGCAGATCGTCTTGACCATGTCTACATGCCTAAATGCATTGAGTTGCTGTCATGTGATTGGCTGATTATAAATTTGCATTAACAAGCATTTGGACAGGTGTAGCTAATAAACAGGCTGGTGAGTGTATATATAGATATACTGTAGTGTTCATCAGTGTTGGCCATTATTTCAGCAATGATATTCCTGGATATTTTCCACAATAAAATGTCTTTTTTTTAAGTGTTAGTTAAGTCACAGCATTATAAACTTTGAAGAAATGTAGGAAAATCAGACAAAAGAAAAAAGACTGCTGTGAAGTTAATAGCTTTATTAAACGAAAGAACTAAAATCCCTATGAATCACTGCCAATGACACAATCAATCGACAAAAATAAAACTAAACAATGTATTTCCAGTTAATTGTATAAATTCATCATGAGTTATGTAATCTGCAGTGCTTCATGGCAGTGGGCGGAGCTACAGATCTCTTTAGGAATGAATAGATCTCTGATTGGTGCAGTTTTTTTTACAGTATCCTGGGTAGTTTTTCTCCACAATTTTAGCTATTACATGTACACTTTTTTTTACATTACATTGAATTCATGTAAAATCAGTCAAAACAATTATGTGGTAATTATTGCTGTTATTATTATAAAATATTATTAATAATGTATTCTACAAAAAACTTACCCTTTCTTATCCATAACTTAACTTAAACAAAACAAAAATATAGATTATTATTTATTTGTTTTTATTTATTACAAAAACATTATAGATCATACAAAAAAACGCAATAATGTATTGAGATCATGTAAATGGGTGGTTTCAACAAAACACAATCGATTAGAAACCTCTAAGCTAAAACATCTCTTTAAATGTCTTTAAGTGTTTATATTGTATGGTTAAGAATTAATCGGCCTATAGAGAAATTGGGAAAAAAAGCTTTACATTAATGCGTAACCCAATCATTACACTCTATTATGTAGTGTTTGTTTCCATGAGAAATTATACTACGCTTAATGCATTGAGGCTGACTATTTTTACTTTTTTTATGCATTAATGCTAGCGAGTATCTCCAGCGATGAGTTTTAACGATTGAAGGCTGTTAGCTGTGCTTTGAGCAGATCGAGAGTCTCACATTGTGTGGTGGATCAATGCCATCGACGGTATTTACTGCGATTAGACGCTCTCTGACTGTTTTCTGTGAGGCTGCAGATCAGCATAAGGGTTTGTCTGCCAGAGCTGATCTGCACATGTTTTTTCCAGCTCTTGTCACTGCCCTGATGAAGCTGTAACTCCGCTATTGTGTTAAACGACCACTATAAACTCACTGACGCTAGAGTTTGGGTCTTCAATGAGTCAAGGCAGAGTTGAGTGAACGCCAGGTTTCCTTTGAGCTGTGATGGGGAGAAGCACACTGTGAAGCAGAAAGCATGATCTGGGAACTTTTGATATAGTGTGTAAAACATTACAGTGATGCAGTCAGGCTAATTATAAACAACAGAGAATTATAAAACTAAATATATTTCCAGTTAATTGTATATATTTATCTTGAATTATGTATTCAGCTGTGCTTCATGACTGGGTGGAGCTACAGATCTCTTTTTGGCATTCTTTGATCTCCTATTGGAGTTTTCTTTCTACAGCATAATGGGTAATGTATCTTTTCCAAGCACAATGGGTTCGGCTGTAAAACATGCAGCAGAATGCATGGTCTGGCAACTTTTTATATAGTGTGTGCAATTGGAAAGGCTGTAAAGCGTCATGGGTATTTATAACTTGAATATTATTATTAAAATGATTATTATTACAATTTTTTGGACATTATTTTGAATTGCAATCAAATTGTTTTGAAAACATGGAAAAAATTTTGTTTTGATCAAATAATTTTTTGTTGCTTTTATTATTTTATTCTTGACTTGAATTTTTTTATTATTTTTTTTTTACATTGTTAAAGTGGATGAAAATTTTTATTATTTAATATAATTTTGTTGTTGTTATATTTATATGTTTTTTTTTATAAAATAAATTATCTATTTCTGTATTTTTTTTAATTTATTTTAAACTAAGAGTAAGTTTGGAAATTTTGTAAAAAATAATATTATTAACCAATAATAATACTATTAATAACTTATTTTCATTTTATTTTTGTTTGCTTTTATGGATCTTTATAATTTTGTTAATAATAATAAAACTAATGTCTATTTTAGTTAAGTTTTGAAAAGTTTATTACTGACAAATTACTCATGTTGTTAATAATAATAATAATAATAATAATAATAATAATGAAATTATTACATTTAAATTATTTTCATTTTATTTTTGTTACATTTTATGTGGCTATGATTTTTTTAAATAAAATGAATAATTGTTTTATGCTTGCATTTGTTTATATAACTTGAGGTAAGTTGTTTTTTGGGGGATAATACAATAATAATAATAATAATAATAATAATAATAATAATAATAAAAGCAATAATAATACAATTATTAATTTTATTTTCATTTTATATTTGTTACTTGTGACTTTATGATGTTGTTTTAAATAAAAGAAATAATTGTCTATTTTATTTATTTTTATTATTAATTTATACTAAAGGCAAGTTTTGAACGTTTTTTTGTCAAAATATTGATGTTATTAGTTAAATTATTGATAAATTATTTTTTATTGATACTATTTTATACTAATAATAATAAGAAAAATGATGAACATGATGACAGTAATATAATGATGATGATGATGATAAAAATAATTATAATAATAATAGCAACAACAACAGCAATAATAAAAAAACAAATAAAGAAATTATTAAATATTTAAATTATTTTAACTTCATTTTTTATACATTTGATGTGCTTTTATGATTTAAAAAAAAATAAAAGTAATAATTTTCTATATTTTTTCATTTGCTTATTTAAACTAAGGGTAAGTTTTGGACTTTTTTGGGGGTAAAAAATATATTAATAATAATAATAATAATAATAATATCAGCAACAATAATTCATTTAAATCATTTAAAATGTACCAAAAATGAAAAATAATCTGGGTTTTATATTATTTTTTAAATATAATTTAGCAATTCCTCCCTGTCCTCCGGTTTCCCCCAAAAGTCCAAAGACATGCGCTATGGGTGAATAGAGTAAGCTGAATTGTCCATATGTGTGTGAATAAGAGTGTATGGATGTTTCCCAGTGATGGGTTGCTGCTGAAAGAGCATCTGCTGCGTAAAACAGCTGGATAAGTTGGTAATTCATTCCGCTGTGGCGAATAAAGGGACTAATCTGAAAAGAAAATGAATGAATGAATTTAGCAAACAGGACTGTGAAATATTTCCAGAAACTAACAGTGATTTAAATCAAGCAGTTTTATAATGTTCATTAAAATTAATTATTTAAACAGAACCACGTTTCAGGCTGCACACAATGATCATTTATGTCATTTAAAACAAAGTGCTTGAGTTACAGCACATACTTCAGCTAAACTATTAAAACAGTGAAGTTAAATGAGTGATGCTGGAACTCTTATGATCATAAGCATTCATGAAAACAATGCAATCTCAATGCAACACACTCCTACAGAGCAACATAAAACCCTATTCCTGTCATGTATATTTCTGCGCCGAATTAGTTTTCTTGACATTGCTGCGAGGATATATAATGAATGTAAATTCCTCCAGACATTCAGTGTGATCTTTTATGAATATGGGGGTGTATTTCATGCAGATGTTGTTCTCCATCGTGCGGTAGGCCTTGAGAAAAAAGCGTTCAAAACGAATACTTGATTGCGTTTAGTCATGCATTATTTGTCAGGATGCAAACGAAGAGGCATTGTTTACTTCAATACACTTTCCGTCACAGCAAACACTCAAAATAGGTTTAGTCTGGTGCTTAAAACACAATCTGACACCTGGAACGATAAAAGCGTTCAAACCGCCACAATATAAACACCCCTAAAACATCCCACTGAAAGACGGCATTTCTACTTATCTCACGTAAGCATATTGGATGAACGCAAACAAATAATAATAAATGTACAGCCCAGACTGTCGGATTAGAGTTTTAGTATGTGTGCATTGTCAACTCTTATCCTTCCTGCGCTCATTTATCTCTCGCAAACACGCAACACAAGACGATTAGAAGTGTCAATTTAGTTTATTAGGGTTCGCTGTGAAAAATCCTGAACAGTAGCTGACAGATTTTAACGTCTATCATTTCTTCATGTGAAATAAGTGAAAACTTGTCCTGGAAAAATCTTTAGTTTATTTGTTTTGTATTTTTCACAGAACAGAACTGTTGATTTAAAATATTATTTAATAAAACCCTTAAAGGGCACCTATGGTGAAATATCTACTTTTCAAGCTGTTTAGACAGAACTGTGTGTAAGTATAGTGTATAAACTGTCATATTGGGGTGAAATAAACACACCCAGTCCTTTTTTTTCAAATTTAACAACATAAAAACGGTGGACCAATTGGAGCGGTTTTCAGATCGACCGCAACTTTACGTAGGAGAGTGGTCTCCCCGCCCACCAATATTGATTGACAGCTGCGCGCATTAACATGTCCGGTAGTCACGTGTATAATCATATAATCAAGACAGGACGAGCGCAAAGCAGCTGGGAATAAAAGGTGTGTTCAGTTCGCTAGGATCATCAATCATCATCAAACGTGATCAAGAGTGAGTTTTACAAGTTTATAATGTTTTAAAACAGAGCATGTGTGTAATGAATTACAGCGATTCACTTCAGATGCACTTAATCAGCACAGCCGCGTGTCAGAACAATTATAAAAGAAGACGCTTCAATCCCGGTTTGTGGACGTTAAATCAGGTTTATTTTGTACATTAATATAAGAGATATTCATACAGCAGTGGATATTACCAGTATCATGTCACATATGCGTGCAAAACGAGTGCAAAGCTTAATGCGCTCTCTCTCTCTCTCTCTCTCTCTCTCTCTCTCTCTCTCTCTCTCTCTCTCTCTCTCTCTCTCTCTCTCTCTCTCTCTCTCTCTCTCTCTCTCTCTCTGTGTGTCTGCGTGTCTGAGCTGTGTGTGTGTGTGTATGTGTCTGCGCTATGTTTGTGTCCTTGCTGTGTGTGTGCGTGAACTTTGTAATGACATTGTGTGTGACTCATTGCAAATCCACAAAAAAATGCATCAAATACTGATTGTTAAAGTTCTTACTGTAGTATTTCTCACACACGTTACGTGAGATCTGCTTCCTGAGGCAGCCGAGGGCGGCGATTGCTGACAGGCACGTGGGAACGGTGGTCGGGGAGGACTAGCCTTAAAGGGCCAGTACAAAAAAACAGCAAAACCTTTTATCCAGCTATAATATAGACACTTCAAACAGCTATAATAAATAATCTGATGGGTGTTTTGAGCTGAAACTTTACAGACACATTCTGGGGACACAAACGACTTATATTAAAAATGAAAAAAGGGGTAACCTAGGTGCTCTTTAAGTAATTATATTAAATAAAATTAAATAAATTATATTAAAATTATATTAAATATTAAAGAAGGTCACTAGTTCGAGTTTCCTCCGGATGCTTCGGTTTCCCCCACAAGTCCAAACATAAGTGCTACAGGTGAATTGGGTAAACTAAATTTTCCGTAGTGTATGTGTGTGATTGAGTGTGTATGGATGTTTCCCCAGTGATGGGTTGCAGCTGGAAGGGCATCTGCTGTGAACAAAATATACTGTATAAGTTGGCGGTTCGTTCTGCTACGTAGGAGTGCAGTTTTCCCAACCCCCGAATTGATTGACAGGTGTCAAGTCTCCATAATAACATGTATACACATCCCAGTTTCTTCACAAAAAAAGTGTCTTGTGGATTAAAACATATGTATATAAAATTAATTGTATAAGTTTAAAACGTTTTTAAAAAGAGCATGTTTGTAATAGAGTAAAATCGATATGTAATTCTTAACTGCTATGATCACCACGGCTGCATGGTTTCAGTAAACACACACGTGTGTGTACTGCAAACCGCATTTGTGTGTGACTCATCGTTTCAGAAAGGCTTGAATAAACTCCACACAAATACATCAAATAAATTTCTGTGGTATTTTTGACTAGTAACCTTATTTCAGCTTCATCCGTTTCTGTCTCTATCACTGACTGCTGTTTATCTGACGTAACGCATGAGAAGCAGACACACACTAGCGGTGGGTGGGGAGAAGCAGCTCATTTGGATTTGAAGCTACAGGCTACAAAAACAGCTACATGTTCCTCAGACACCAAAATGGGCCGATGACATTCTATAATAAATAACCTGATGGAAATTTTGAGCTGAAACTTTACAGACACATTCTGGAGACACCAAAGTCATATCTTACATCTTGTGAAAGGGGTAAAATAGGTACCCTATAAGGCTTTTTTGTTGGGACATCATGAGTGAATTGTTAACTTATTACTTTATTACAAATGTAAGTGAACATAAAACCATCAAGTAGTCGAATGGCGATGAATGATAAAATATTTTATTGCATTATGCATTTTGTTTGATTTTTATTTATTTATTATATATTGTATTTATTTGATTTGTATAGATCTAATTTAATTACATAAATATGACAGACTTATGCTTTTATTTGATATTTGTTATATTATTATATATTATGTTTATTTAATATTTATTTATATATCTAATTTAATTACTTAAATACAGCAGACTTTAAGCTTTTATTTGATTTTAATTTATTTTAAAAAAATTATTCATTTCATTATGTATTATTCTATTTTATTTTATGCTTATTTATTTTCATTCATTTTTTTCAGCTTAGTCCCTTTATTAATCTGGGGTCGCCCACAGCAGAATGAACTGCCAACTTATCCAGCATTTGTTTTACACAATGAATGCCCTTTTATCTGCAACCCATCTCTGGGAAACATCCATACACACTCATTCACAGTCATACACTACGGACAATTTAGCCTACCCAATTCACCTGTACCGCATGTCTTTGGACTGTGGGGGAAACCGGAGCACCCGGAGGAAACCCACGCAAACGTGGGGAGAACATGCAAACTCCACACAGAAAACGCCAACTGACCCAGCCGAGGCTAGAACCAGCGACCTTCTTGCTGTGAGGCGACAGCACTACCTACTGCACCACCGCGTCACCGCTTATTTATTTTATTGTAATATTTTATTATTTATTATATTTGTTTATTTCATTTTTATTGAACTTATTACTTTGTTACAAATGTAAGTGAACCTAAAACAATTAAGTTAAAAATGAATGATAAAATTATATTTTATAAAATTATGCATTTTGTATGATTTTTTAAAATATTTTATTTATTATATTTATTATTTATTTATTATATATTTTATTTATTTATAGATCTCATTTAAATAAATAAATATGACAGAATTTAAGCTTTTAATTTTTTTATTTTAAAAATGAAACGTTATATAGTATTCCATTTTATTTTATGCTTATTTAATTGTATTTAATATATTATTTTGTTATTATATATTCATTTATTTTTATTTACCGATAGATTGAATTTGATTGTATAAATATTGTTTAATGCTTTTAAGCTTTTTTAAAATTTTATTTAACGTTATTTTTTAAATTTAAATATGATTAGTTTCATAATAATTTTGGATATTTTATTTTCTGTATTTTATATGCATTATTTTATCCTACCAAGCATAAACTTTTGTTTTCTGTTTTGAGTTTTATTTATAGATGCAATTTAATTACATAAATAGAACAGACTTTAAACCACGCAAATATATACATACATATATACACACAAATACATAAAGCTTTTAATAATTTTGATATTGTTTTTTATTTTATGCGTTTACAACCTAGAAAGCTGTCCACCAGTTTAGTTTTAGTATTTATTTTTATAATTTTTGTTAGATTTTTGTTTTTAAAAACACAACTTTGTCATTTTGCTTGGTCACTTTTCATTTAATGAGGGACACTTTTTCTCTATTGGTATTAGATATATCAAAACGCTGGCCAATAATTATGTACATACAGTATGAACCGACAGTGTGAGTATTTTGCGCACACTTTCAGGGTCGTGTTGAACAAGCCTTTATTTATGTCCTCGAAGCATACTTGCATTGAAGAAACGGTCCAGCCTGCTTTTCCTATGGTTCAATCATCAGATAACAATCAAGCACATTGAGGTACACGGTTGCCTTGCCAACGGCACACGGCCCTCATTCATCGCCATTGGAGCCCAGTTTAAAACCAGTGCTAATGCTCTTTTATCAGAAAGCTGCTTTTGTTTGGCAGCTGCTTCTCCAGAAGATGCTTCAATCCACTCCAGGCCGAGTAGAAGACAGATTTATGGGCTAATGCTGGACTACTTTTAATGTACCATGCAGAAATGGCATGCAATGTTTTCCTGAGTTTTTCGGATGTGCTTCTTGGGCTGATTTGTAGGGGTTTTGGAGGATCGATCGTGACTGGTGTGAAGTGGAGAGGATCAGTCACTTGTGTCCTGGTTGAGATTTCTGTAATAATGTTGCCATGAGAACAGGAAAGCGTCAATCCTGTGTTTGTCCAGGTACAGACGTTTGCAGTGGTGATCCATTTGATTTGACTGTTGTTGAGGGATGTGGTTGCTGTGTACTGTATTGACTACACAGGGTGTGCACAGTGTATTCTGCTTATCTGAGGTTTAAGTGGCATAAATATGACAGACTTTAAGCTGTTTTTAATTTAATTGTGTGTGTGTATATATATATATATATATATAATATATTTATTTAATTTTCATTTATTCATAGATGTATTTTAAATGCACAAATATGACAGACTTTTAAGCTTTAGATTTAATTAAATATCTATTTAAATATGCATTTCACACAATTGTTTGTCTTATTTGATACATTTTATATGCATTATCCTACAAAGCATACAGTTTTATTTTCTATTCTATTTTAATTTTAAAATCATAGTTAATTTCACTTGTTTTTACATTTTGTTTTTTTATTTTATTTTGTTTTAATATAAAATGTTACAAATATTTAGTTTTTTCCCCTTTTTCTTAGTTTTATTATTTTACCTTCATTTGGTTTTTAGTTAGTTTGTTGTTGTTGTTTTTGTTTTGTATAGTTGGGTTTGGTGTACAAAGGTACTCATTTTCCTTTTTTTTTAATTAGTTATTACACTTATTTAATAGTTTGTTTTGTGTTTGATTTCATTCATTCATTTTCATTCAGCTTAGTCCCTTTATTCATCAGGGGTCGCCACAGTAGAATGAACCGCCAACTTATCCAGCATATATTTTACAATGCGGATGCCCTTCCAGCTGCAACCCAGTACTGGAAAACATGTGAACCCATAGACTCATTCACACACATACACTACGGCCAATTATTCAATTCACCTATAGC
Source organism: Danio aesculapii (assembly GCF_903798145.1). Lineage (NCBI taxonomy): Eukaryota > Metazoa > Chordata > Actinopteri > Cypriniformes > Danionidae > Danio > Danio aesculapii. Next base: position 7,909,017 of record NC_079458.1, read on the forward strand.
ACATGTGTTTGGACTGTGGGGGAAACTGGAGCACCTTGGGAAACCCACACGGATGAGAACATGCAAACTCCACACAGAAATGCCAACTGAGCAGCTGGTACTCGAACCAGTGACCTTCTTGCCTTGAGGCGACAGTGCTACCCACTAAGCCACCGTGTTGCCCTGTGTTTGATTTAATTTACATTTTTTTCCTTTCAATCTACTTTTTGTG
>NC_079458.1:7909327-7911827 GCF_903798145.1 Danio aesculapii
CTACTGCACCACCGCGTCACCGCTTATTTATTTTATTGTAATATTTTATTATTTATTATATTTGTTTATTTCATTTTTATTGAACTTATTACTTTGTTACAAATGTAAGTGAACCTAAAACAATTAAGTTAAAAATGAATGATAAAATTATATTTTATAAAATTATGCATTTTGTATGATTTTTTTAAAATATTTTATTTATTATATTTATTATTTATTTATTATATATTTTATTTATTTATAGATCTCATTTAAATAAATAAATATGACAGAATTTAAGCTTTTAATTTTTTTATTTTAAAAATGAAACGTTATATAGTATTCCATTTTATTTTATGCTTATTTAATTGTATTTAATATATTATTTTGTTATTATATATTCATTTATTTTTATTTACCGATAGATTGAATTTGATTGTATAAATATTGTTTAATGCTTTTAAGCTTTTTTAAAATTTTATTTAACGTTATTTTTTAAATTTAAATATGATTAGTTTCATAATAATTTTGGATATTTTATTTTCTGTATTTTATATGCATTATTTTATCCTACCAAGCATAAACTTTTGTTTTCTGTTTTGAGTTTTATTTATAGATGCAATTTAATTACATAAATAGAACAGACTTTAAACCACGCAAATATATACATACATATATACACACAAATACATAAAGCTTTTAATAATTTTGATATTGTTTTTTATTTTATGCGTTTACAACCTAGAAAGCTGTCCACCAGTTTAGTTTTAGTATTTATTTTTATAATTTTTGTTAGATTTTGTTTTTAAAAACACAACTTTGTCATTTTGCTTGGTCACTTTTCATTTAATGAGGGACACTTTTCTCTATTGGTATTAGATATATCAAAACGCTGGCCAATAATTATGTACATACAGTATGAACCGACAGTGTGAGTATTTTGCGCACACTTTCAGGGTCGTGTTGAACAAGCCTTTATTTATGTCCTCGAAGCATACTTGCATTGAAGAAACGGTCCAGCCTGCTTTTCCTATGGTTCAATCATCAGATAACAATCAAGCACATTGAGGTACACGGTTGCCTTGCCAACGGCACACGGCCCTCATTCATCGCCATTGGAGCCCAGTTTAAAACCAGTGCTAATGCTCTTTTATCAGAAAGCTGCTTTTGTTTGGCAGCTGCTTCTCCAGAAGATGCTTCAATCCACTCCAGGCCGAGTAGAAGACAGATTTATGGGCTAATGCTGGACTACTTTTAATGTACCATGCAGAAATGGCATGCAATGTTTTCCTGAGTTTTTCGGATGTGCTTCTTGGGCTGATTTGTAGGGGTTTTGGAGGATCGATCGTGACTGGTGTGAAGTGGAGGAGGATCAGTCACTTGTGTCCTGGTTGAGATTTCTGTAATAATGTTGCCATGAGAACAGGAAAGCGTCAATCCTGTGTTTGTCCAGGTACAGACGTTTGCAGTGGTGATCCATTTGATTTGACTGTTGTTGAGGGATGTGGTTGCTGTGTACTGTATTGACTACACAGGGTGTGCACAGTGTATTCTGCTTATCTGAGGTTTAAGTGGCATAAATATGACAGACTTTAAGCTGTTTTTAATTTAATTGTGTGTGTGTGTATATATATATATATATATATATATATATATATATATATATATATATATATATATATATATATATATATATATATATATATATATATATATATATATATATATATAATATATATATATATATATATATATATATATCTTTTTGGGTGGCACAGTGGGTAGCACTGGTGCCTCACAGCAAGAAGGTCACTGGTTTGAGTCTGGGCTGGGTCAGTTGGCATTTCTGTGTGGAGTTTGCATGTTCTCCTTGTGTTGGTGTGGGTTTCCTTCGGGTGCTTCGGTTTCCCCCACAGTCCAAAGACATGAATTGGGGAAGCTAAATTGGACGTTGTGTGTGTGTGTGTGTGTGTGAGAGTGAGTATATGGGTGTTTTCCAGTACTGGGTTGCGGCTGGAAGGGCATCCGCTGTGTAAAACATGCTGGATAAGTTGGCAGTTTATTCCGCTGTGGCGACCCCAGATGAATAAAGGGACTAAGCCAAAGGAAACTGTATTTTTAAAAATATTTTAATATATGCATTGTGTTAGATCTTTGTTATTGTATTATTTTATTCATTATTATGTTTATTTATTTTAGCTCTATTTATAGATGTAATTTAATTTTGTAAATATGATAGACTAAGCTTTTGTTTTTTATTGTTTATGCATTTTATTTGATTTTATTTATTTTATTATTTGTTTATATTATAATTATTTCATTTTTATTTATTTCGATTGAATTGAACTGCATAAATATGACAGGCTTTAATCTTTTAATTTATTTTTTGTTTGTTTGTTTTATGTAAAACATGCATTTATTGTTTTTCCATTTTATTTTATGCTTATTATTATTATTATTATTATTATTATCATTATCACTATATAATTTTATTATTATTATTATTTTATTATGTATATAT
>NC_079458.1:7916827-7924327 GCF_903798145.1 Danio aesculapii
GTTCTCGTAAAGAGTAAAGGCTCATTCTTTATCCTCGCACTGCAGATAGTCTGTTTAACTGTTTTCTCACTTCAGTTTTTCCACTTACAAAGTCCGCCATGTAAATAGCAAATGCAATGCCCATGGTGCGACACAACTGACTCTTAAAGAGAATGGGAGATGAGACTTTGATTGGTTTAATGCATGCTATGCTCAAAACATACCCATAAATCATTAAGAGAATAAGCACAACCCTGTTAGACCATGTGCTGTAGCGCAAACCTTATTTTCCCATCCTTAAAATAGCAAAACTCAGACGTGCATATAATGCTTTTGCGCCATGCGCTTTAGACTTTGCATCTAGATCATTAAAATAGGGCCCCAATATTTTACTAGATATTTTTTAAGATACTAGTATTCAGCCTAAAGGCCTAACTAGGTTATGCAAGTGTAATTAGGCAAATCATTGTATAATGATGGTTTGACTAGACAATTAGGAAAAAATATTAAACGGGATAATAATACAGACCTTAAAATAGTTTCTAAAAAATTTAAAACTGCTTTTATTCTAGCCAAAATTAAACATATCAGACTTTCTTCAGAAGAAAAAATATTATAGTTGGCGGTTCATTCTGCTGTGGCGGCCACTGATAAATAAGGGACTAAGCCAAAGAAAAATAATGAATGAATAGATGTACACTGTAAAAAATGCTGGGTTCCACACAAATCCTTTATGTTGTCCCAACATAAATAGATTAAGAAAACATATTATAGGAAATGCTGTGAAAAATTCCTTGCTTTATTAAACATAATCTGGGAAATATTTGAAAATTCACAGGAGGGCTCATGATTTTGACTTCAACTGGACATTATTTTGAAGTATAGTCAACTTGTTGCTTTTAAGACAATTGGTTTATTCTCTCTAAGTAACTCATCACTTTTTTACAGTGTGTCCATAAGTGACGATTTCCAGTAACACACAATATAGTTTACAGTACTGCTTTCTCTCTTGGCAATTTCTGAACGGCACATGATGCTCCCAGCGCAACACAAGTGAACATATCAGTCGTCTGGGGCATTTCAACTGTTGTTTCCTGCTCCATTATCTCAAGCTGTGTTATTGTGTTAATAACCGTTAGATTCCTCCCGAGCTCAATGCTGCTTTCTGTTTCCATAACGGGAGAGACGTTTTCAAATCACTCGCTTTACAAACCGTTGAACGCCTTGACATTTGAGGCAATCAATAACCTTTTAAGCCACAGCTACTTCATGATTAATTTCGAGGAAATTAAGTGAGCGGGTCACTAATGAGAGCAGGTGTGGTTAACATTTAAAGAGACAGTTCAGCCAGACATTAATATCTGCTGGTTATTTACTCGCCTTCAGGCTGACTGGGATATTTTTTTGTCTGCGGTAGAACGTTATAGGAGTTTACTGGCATTTTGAGACTCAAACATATACAGGCAAAACAAAATTAATATCTATGATTCATCCTATTATTTACAACATTATTACTTTTATTCCAATGTTTATTTGCACGTGCTGTTTATTATGTGCTATAGTGCTGTTTTAAAGTACCCTCAGATTGGTATAGATTTAATGACAGTATTACAGTATGTTGTTATGAAATTATTTTCAACTGATGTATAGCCAGCTGCCGATGGAAGTCAGTGATTTGAGTTTTGAGAAATATTTATGTTACAGAAACGCATTGATCTGCTTTATAAGACATGTGTTAACCCCCTGGTGGAGTATTGGTTAGGTTTATGACAAATGTATGTGCTTTTGGAAGCTTCAAAAAAGGGTCACTATACAATATCATTATTAAGCATTACAAAAAGAGTCATGATAAAATGTAAAACTATTCTGACTGTGTTTGTTAGAAAGACGAAAAAACACAGATTAATTTTTTTTTAATTCTTTTTCACTTTTGTTTTTTAATAAATGTTTCTTTAAATCTTTTTTTCCTTTAGTTTGATTTGTCGTGTTTACATTTCTACATTTTAATGTGTTTACATTGTTGTTGTTTTTGTTTTGCAGTTGCTTTTATTATTTAATAATATTAACTAAAAGGCAAAATATAAACAAATATAAAGATAATCTAAAAATATAAAATAAACAAAATACCAAAAATATACAGGTAAAGTCAGAATTATTAGCCCCCCTTTGAATTTTTTTCTTTTTTAAATATTTCCCAAATGATGTTTAACAGAGTAATATTGATAATATTTTTTTCTTCTGGAGGAAGTCTTGTTTCATTTTGGCTAGAATAAAAGCAGTTTCGATAGTCTACAGAACAAACCCTCGTTATACAATAACTTGCCTATATAAACTATTATGTTTAGAAATGTGTTGAACAAAACCTTCTCTCCGTTAAACAGAAATTGGGGGAAAAAAATAAACAGGGGGGCTAATAATTCTGACTTCAACTGTTTATATTTTAAAACTTTTTTTTTTCTTTTAAAACAATATTTTAAATATTTTCATGAATAACATATTTTATTTATATATATTCTGTTTTTTTTACTTTCTATTTATCCAAAAAGTCATAAATACAATTTATCATGGTTTTCAGAAAAATATGAAACAGAAAAATTGTTTTCAGCACAAATAATGATAAAAGTAATTTTTGAGTAAATTATGGGGTAATAAAATGTTTTGTGTGAACGAACACTTTAACTGCAGATTTTAATGTTTAATTCAGCATACTACTCCTACTACCACTAATATTATTAATGATAGCAATAATGATTAAAATTTCTATTTCAATTCAATATTATTACTACTACTACTACTGCTACTAATGTTATTATTATTATTAATAATAATAATTACAATATTTTATATATTTAAAAAATATGTTTGGCAGACATTCTTCAAGGAATATAAAAAAATTAATAACAATAATAATGTCACTATTTCAATTTAATAATAATAATAATAATGGTAACGATATTTTATTTATTTTAAAAAAATAATATAATTGTGTTTTGCGAACATTCTTCAGGGAATAATATAAATTTAATAATAATAGTCACAATATTTTAAATATATATTTTAAAAGATAGTGTAATTGTGTTTGCAGGTATTAAGTAAATATTACATTTATTATTATTATTATTATTATTATTATTATTATTATTATTATTATTATTATTGTTGTTGTTATTTAATAATAATAATAATAATAATAATAATAATAATAATAATAATAATAATAATGATAATAATAATATTACTAATATTAATATTATTAATAATAATAATAATAATAATAATAATAATAATCACAATATTTTATTTATATTTTTAAATGATAATAGAATTGTGTTTGCAGGTATTCTTAAGTAAATATTACAAGTAATATTATTATTATTAATAATAATAATAATAATAATAATAGTAGTTGTTGTTGTTGTTGTTGTTGTTGTTGTTGTTGTTGTTATTATTATTATTATTATTATTATTATTATTATTATTATTATTATCATCATTATTATCATCACAATATATTTTTTATATTTTTAAAAGATAATAAAATTGTTTTGCAGACATATTTGCAGAATATTACAAGTTTTATAGTAATAATAATAATAGTCACAATTTTATTATAACAATAGTCAAAATATAAACATATTTTTTTTTTATTATGTTTAGTTTATTAGTATTAATAATTATAGCATCACAATATTACATTTTTTGAATAATAATAATAATTGTCACAATATTTTATATAAATTTTAAAAAGATAATATAATTGTTTTGCAGAAATACATTAGTGAATATTACAAGTTTAATAACAATAATAATAATAATTTTGGTGTAATATTACTTCTGTATGGAAAATAGCAACATGAGTATTTTGCGAAATTATTAAATATTTGGCAAAAGAAAGAACAAATAATTAGTTCCTTTTTTTTTAGTATTAAACACATTTTTATTCATGGAAACATTGAATGATTTTTTGTTTTGTTTTGCTGATACTTCTTAATTGACTTGTTTTTAGGCAGATGGAAAGTTCATAGCACAATATTGATGCCACATTTCATTTCAGGGTTGACAGATCTGCATCTGTTTTGTTGCACAATAATAAGTCCTGCTGCTACTCCTTTTATAGAATAACATAAAACATTGAGCGTATTTTATATTTCCACACTGGGATACATTTGCGTCACTGAGCTGACAGACACGTTTGATTGTCCAATTGATTGGAGGCTGTACATTTCCATCAGAATCAGATGTCTGCAGTAAACTAGACTTCTCTTCTGAACACTATAGAGCTCCGTTTCTGAACTCCTCGGATGACATTAGCACATTTTCTGCACCGGTAATTTGCATGTGTTTGTCACCAGCACGACCCCTGCGAGAGAGAGATGCCTGTTTGAATTGTGCAAATATCACGAGCATTTAAATATCACATATCATTGGTATTCCGCGTCTGTTCAGAGGGGAGGCGGTGAAATGGGAAGAAGAAGGGAGACCGGCGGGAATGAGCGATGCTTTCTGAGCTAGACGCAAATCGATGAGACAAACATGCGTCTCTGAATGTCACAGTCTCCATTCACAAGAGGACTGCTAAATTTACAAGAGACCGCTTTACTTTTGACACGCTGAAATGGCCACTGTCGGGAAAGATCTCATATTTGCAAGTTCATTACGTGTAACAATGCTTTCAACACTTTAAAGGGGACATATCATGCAAAAATCAACAACAGTGTGTGAGTATAGCCAGTGTGCGAATTATACATTGATAATTTGGGGTGGAGGTCAACTTTTTTGGTAATGGGGGCAGGGGGGGTTGGGCTTTGGGGGAGGGTACGGATATACTACGGTGACGTCACTGTTACTACGTCCATATATTTTACAGTCAATGGCGTGACGCGCTCACACCAGTGAACGCCAGGCCGCAAGCGTACCGTAAGTCACGTGACCGATCAGGTTCAGCTTGTATGGAATATTCACAGTTCGGTAAGACTACTTTTCTCAGACACAGAACACCCAAACACTGCAGTGCTTTGTACTTTTCTCCATGAATAAAACTTGTATCAGAGCTGCAGCAATGTTTTGTCAGCTTGTCATCCTCTGAGAAAACGGTTGATGGTCGCCTAGCAACCTACGAAACACCAAAACACCCCTCAACCCTCCCCCTCCCTGTAAAATTGTCAAGCGTTGACCGCTCCGCGGTGATAAAAAGGTTGAGGCCTTAGCTGACCAAAAATAGACAAATTTATAATCCGTCCTCCACAAAAAAGACAGTCTCGCTGATTCGCCTCGCAGCAATCCTCACACTAATTGATAGAGCATAACAAATAACATTCAAGTATTCAATTGAAATAGCCTATATTATTTTTTCCCTCATACACCTGTGTGAATACTGATATTTTTGTTATTGAATTTAAATAGGGCCAATTCAAAGGCCAAATCCTTACGTTTTTCAGATACAAATGGCCTGCTAATGTTTTGCTTTTATATTTTACATTAGGCTATTTTTTGTGCATAAACATGTTTAGATATAGTAATAAGCATACCGTTTGTTTGAAAACAACTTTTTTTTTTTGTCATCATTACTGCAAACTTATAAGAGGGATTATATCATTAATTGTTAAGGGGGGCCTTCAATATTTTCCTGGGGAAAAGGGGGTCTCTGGCAAAAATTGGTTGGGAACCACTGGGATAGGCTACTTATTCTGATATTGTATTCTGACCTGTTTAGCTATTTTGGCTTACTTTTGGACAAACTATGCAAACAATGCATCTATATTGACGTTACTTTCAGGCAATATGTAGAAACAAAAACATATTTTATGAGAGAATGTGGTCTTGTGCACTCTTACCGTGTCTATCAGTGCTCTAAATTATGCATTTACAATTGTATGAATCATTATAGTGGTGGTCAAATGGATGTTCATTCATTCATTAATTCATTTTCAACCGCTTTTCCGGGGCTGGGTCGCGGGGGCAGCAGCCTTAGGAGAGGACCCCAGACTGCCCTCTCCCCAGACACTTCCACTAGCTCCTCCGGGAGGATCCCAAGTCCGTTCTCTGTCTTGGAATTGAGAAACAGCCATAGTCCCTCCAGCGTATCCTGGGTCTTCCTCAAGGCCTCCTCCCATTTGGACATGCCCTGAACACTTCCCTAGGTAGGCGCCAGGAGGCATCTGAAACAGATGCCTGAGCCACCTTAGGTGACTTCTCTCGATGTGGAGCAGCAGCGGCTCTACTCCAAGCTCCTCCTGAGTGAGAGAGCTCCTCACCCTATCCATAAGGTTGCGCCCTGCCACCCTGCGAAGGAAACCCATTTCTGCTGCTTGTATCCGAGATTTTGTCCTTTCATCCATCTTGTCCATAGGTGAGAGTAGGAGCGTAGATTGACCAGAAAATCGAGAGCTTTGCCTTTCGGCTTAGCTCCTTCTTTACCACAACGGACCGGTACATTGACCGCATTACTGCTGCCACTGCACTAATCTGCCTGTCAATCTCACATTCCATCCTTCTCTCACTCGTGTACAAAATTCTGAGACACTTGAACTACTCCATCTGTGCTTCTGAATGGCTGTATTTAAATTTCTGCTGTTTCGTCTGGTGTGAACAGCCAAATTGCTTATATCACTGCAAATCTCATAATGTAGCATGTTGTTAGTACGGTGTTACAATGTTACCTGCTCACCTAATGTTTACGTTTGTAATATTTTTATTATTTGCTAATTAATAGCCACCTCATGTTTAACTCTGAATCTGCGTCTCATTTTAGAGTCTGCTACTGTCCACTGGAGGCCGCATTTCGGTCACAGACGCATACTTTGAGAACTTTCCTGACTAAATGAATGAAATATGCTGTTTTCCACCAAGGCAACCTGAGGTGCTGAAATATAATTGGCTCAAGTGGCATTGGGCAGGTTAAAAGAACCAAAACAAAAACAGCTTTCCCAGCATGAAAAGTACATTTTCAAAGCAGAATAACTGACTTTAGGATTGTTTTTCAGACTAGGAATGTTCACTTAGCATGTTTCTTAAATAACTTCGGGACCTTTAATATACAATATGATGTGCATGGACTGTGATTTATTTTATTGATATTAATGTTTCTGTTTTGGTTTTCTTCATGCGGTGAGAATGAGGGCATGTGTCTCAGCCTGTCCATGCTGGCATCTGCCTCATTATTAGACTAGCTTTTGGCAGGTGTTGGATGAATCGGCATCAAAACAGTGTGTTGTGTTTGACTGGATGCACAGTTTTAATGTCAAAAGCAGAATGTATATGAAATAAACTGTGTTCTTGATACTGCCTCCAATATGCTTTTAGGTGTGTAAGTATAATTCTTAGGTATTTAATAATATAATAATAATAATAATAATAATAATAATAATAATAATAATAGTAATAATAATATATTTATAATGATAATATATTTTTATAATATTTATTTTTTAATTAAGCATACAGTTGAAGTCAGAATTATTAGCCCTCATTTATTTTTTTCCCCAATTTTTGTTTAACGGAGAGATTTTTTTTCAACGCATT